>NC_088849.1:25227301-25279801 GCF_904066995.2 Poecilia reticulata | reverse complement strand
GGATTTGTGTAAAATACAAGCACAAAGTAGTTTTAGGTTATGAAAAGAAAGGACAACAATGCACATTTCTGGTGATAATAAATTAACTTTTTTATTGCTGAGAGGTCAGCTAAATAATTAAAAGTGTGTGCAAATTGGATTTTTATTAGTAAATGAATGTGAAAAACTATTAATCATATTAATTACAACAATAGATTCGTTTTTCTTGGTTCATCCCTTAAAATCCAGATAAATAATTTTTGGGTTTAATGTGACAGAAAGTAATTTAAATGTATATAAATTATAACTTCTAGCAATTTAGTTTTATTTGTGTAGTTAAAATATATCAAAATATACCAAGTTTAACCTGAAACTCGGTCAGATCGTTCATAAGGCATAGCCGATTAAAAGTTATCAAAGTTCTGCGTTTTTGTGACTGCTAAAGGGCGGGTTCCAGGGGTCAAAGTTTGTAATACATTTTTTTTATTTGGAATTGTTGGCATTACTTTGGTAACTTTTAAATCTTCATGTTAATTTATTAAATTAAGAACACAAAGGTGGAAATGTTTTATGCTTGTCAGAAAGTTTTAAAAAATAGCTTTTTGATCACTTCCTGAACTTGTAAGATCAGATTTAGATAACTTTTTTTTCATCTAAGCTGTAGGAAATAAATAGTTTTTGTTTTGTTTATATTTTTGCTAGAAATAAACAATCAAGTTGGAACTGCGTCCAAACAAAACAAACAACCAAGGGGGGGAAAAAAGGTTTTGGAGCTTAGAAATGTAATAATAATTATTTTTTT
The DNA here is from genome assembly GCF_904066995.2 of Poecilia reticulata. Lineage (NCBI taxonomy): Eukaryota > Metazoa > Chordata > Actinopteri > Cyprinodontiformes > Poeciliidae > Poecilia > Poecilia reticulata. The sequence goes on along the minus strand of NC_088849.1, from coordinate 25,279,020 downwards.
CAAGCCACATTTCATTTCCACATTAAAACAAACATGGTTCAACATTTTGAATAGCTAGAATCCAGATAAAAGCGTCGCATGAAAGTGTGACCTGAGATGCGTAGCAGCCCGACTGTACTGGAAACAATAAGTGGTCTTTGAAAGGTGTGAATATCATGAGGTGTAACCCAACTCCCCGGCGTCCTCCCCTCCCCGGCCCTCAAGTCAAGAACCTCTTTCACACAAAAGCGCGGATAATATTCAATCGTTTCATCTTTCAAGCTGTAAAAAAGGCTCCCACAGCTCAGAGCATTTATAGAAACACCGATTACAATGGAGGAAGAGTCTAAAAAGAGGAAGCTGCTGAGCAAACGGTTCCAGCTATGCAAAAACAACCAAAACGTGACCATTGATCTGAATTTGATTAAATAACTGAGAGTTAAAGGAGGGAAGAAATGTGAAAAGTTGGAAATATCATGTTGTAATATTTCCAGGAGGATGTTTGGCCTTTTCTTTGAAGCAACATGGAGACGGCGGCTTCGTTTCCATCAAGTCATCTTCTTTTTCCTGGCAGCAGCCGCTCCACCCACAGGTGAGCAAAAGTTTATGTACAATTAATAAAACACCTGGGAAAAAGTTTAACCTGCATTTATATTTGCATATAAGAATATTTACGAAATTATGCAAATCTGTCTCTTCCACAGAAAGTTCTCCTGATCTATGCAAAGCACTTTTATTTGCGTAGCAACTGGCAAAACAACCCTTGCTTGGTGTTTGAAAGCAAATACGGCTGATCCACAGTGATCCAAATATAATCTTTTTATGACAGTCTGAACAACACGGATCGGATGTTTTTGATTCCGACCCAGACAACTTGGATTTCAGGTTATAAATCCGATACGCATCTGATCTTTTATGCGATTTGAATCTAACCGCATCACCCGACCGAAACGTCATTGATAGTCGACACACGTCACTGTTGTGGTTCTGATCCGCTCACGCGGGAAGAAAAACAACAAACATGGCGGACGATAATGAGGACTGAGCTGTTAGTGAGCTGGTTCCGGTCGGACAACAACTTTCAAATCACAAGATAAGCTCCACCATTAGCATCCACGTTTACTTCCGCAAACACTGAGAACTTCAACTTCTTCTTCTTCTTCTTCTTCTTCTTCTTCTTCTTCTTCTATGGCGGTTGGCAAAACACTAAGCACGCGCCTTATGTGTGACGTTAGTTTTTACTGCGCATGCGGGACATTTTAACGTAGCCTGTAGTTCACACTGGAGATCAAGTCGCAAATATTGTTTTACGGATTGTTTAAGAACTACGCAAAAACAATCCGATTTCACAGAAAAACGGATCTGAGTGTGAACGTAGCGGAGACTCCTGAACTTATCCCTCATCATTGTCTGACAGGGTTCTTTGTTGCCATGGACACAAAACAGCATCCATTCATCAGCGCACCAATTGACAATTGTCCATTCAGCGTCATTAATTTGAATTGACATGGACCTATTGAGAAAAACATAAAGAGTTACTGTGTTCGATGTGCTCTTCCTTTTAAATTTTGGCATCAGGCGGTGTTTGCATAGATGGCTCCCATGAACTCAATAGGAAAAGTAGCTTTCTAGCTGTGGCTCAGATGACCAAGAGTTTAATAAAAATAAAAACAAAAGCAGCTTTTTACGCACAATCTGAAGTTCAATCAGAGAAAACGTCCAGTTAGAATTACCAACATTATTTCTATTGGCGAATTGCCACAATACTGGGAGCAGGAATGTTTCAGTGATTTATTTATTTACGTCTCCAAATTCTTCTTGGCTTTTGGTGGCGATGCCTTTAAACTGCTTGGGTCAGATGTTTTGGGTTTCGTTCCACAAGCTTCACACAGAAGTTGGCAGGAATTTTGGCCCATTTCTCCAGACAGAACTGGAGGAACTGGGTTAGATTTGTAGGCCAAGTCGCTCACACAAACATCTACCCACACATTCTCTGAGATCTGGACTTTGTGACGGCCAAACGTTGATTTTGTTGCCCTTTAGCCACTTGGTAACCACTTTAGCATTGCGTGGGGTTATTGGAGGGGCCATTTTGACATCTGATGATGTCCCAGATGTCTAAAGTTAGCTAAAATGTAGCATGTGGAGTATCACTATCATGTTGACCAATATTGACTTACTCCATGCAGTATTGTAAACATGCCTATTATTGGAAGAATTAGCTGAAATGCTAATTTTAGCTATCAGGCTAGCATTAGCATGAGTGCTATCACCAGCATGTAATGACTGACTCTATAAAAATGCTCTTATACTTTTTTTGTGATTAGAAGCTAGAAAGTTTGGTAGCTATGGAGTAACAAATAGTAATGCCATTTATGTTTTTGCAAGGTGGGTTGAGAGCAGACAAAAAGTGAAACTTTAACTAGACCTGTATCGTTTAAACCCCTGAGGGCTTTTCTATTTTCACAAGCTTGGATAATAACTTTAGTTGCTACGATTAGCCCAATCTAACCCCAATCTTTTATTTTAGCACTAACCATGTCTATTAAAATCCATAATTTTCCATTAATTCTGTCTTTTTAGTGGACGGATATTTCCTCGGAGACATTAAGGCAGTAGTAAATGGCTGTGAAGACCACTGGGCCCTTCGGGACAGGATCTCCATCCCCAGCCTTTCCCAGACGACTGTATGTGTGAATATTCGCCTGGTTGCCCCTGGACCCTGGGTGGCCTTTTCTTACGGCTCAGTCCGGACACCAAACCCCAATTTAGCTCTTGAAGGGGACGACAACGCAATGTATGGATGGTTACTCCAAGTCCAGCACCGGTTTCCGTTCAAGATGTCCCCGATGACGTGGCACAGGGTGTGTCTAAGGAGGGACATAATGAGAAATGTCTTCAGCCTGGAGGTAACACTGAGTAAAATACGATTAGACTCTTTTAGTTTTATTTTGAAAGTTACCATTTTTACTCACCCAGTATGAGTTCTCCCTGTTTGTTCCTCTTTAGCATAAAGAGTTAGCATAACTAGCTACAGCTTGTTAAAAAAGCAGAAACTAAAAAAAAATGTAACTAAAACTAAAACAATGACTCATGGAGCTATATGGTCTCTCTATTGATTAAGATTGAAACATAAAAGAGGAAAAAAAATAAGTAAAAAGCTGAAACGTCTTGCTTCATGTGATGCTAGTGTTAGCACAGCTAGCGGCTAAAGCTAGCTTGACACGTAGGAGTATAAAACTAGTATTATATGCTTTAAAAAAATAATGAAATCCTGTTTTTTAACTCATTTTGGTTTGAGGTAGATTTATGTGCTCTTGTGTTTTATTCTTTTGCAATTAGAATAAAACAATAATTAATTATGGAGGGAAAATATCAAATAGGTGCTGAAGTTAAACTGCGTGCCAACAGTAACACTTGTCACTATCGTTTACTCTTGCTGCTATATGATATGGGCGGTTTAAAACCAGGACAGTAAAATAAGGAGACTGTACATACAAGCAGACTGGAGGTAGAACTGAACCTACGTAGGCAGTGACCTACAAATCTGGTGATTACATTACACTCTTTACATATTCACTAAAACCTGCAGCTTTCTTTAAATGTATTATGTAACGATTTAATTCAGATTTAAAGAAATATTTTCGTTTTACATAATGCTTTTCAAGGCTGTTTATGTAATATTAATATTTTTGCGTGAGAAACAGTGAAGTACTATTGATCAATACCACTATCAAATAACAATGTACTATATTTGAAAGCAACAATGAAACAATAAAGATCTTGAAACTGTATAAGTATCAGACCCATAAACATATATTTAAGCTAATAGGTGTCAGTTCACTGTAAAAACACAAAATATTACCAAGTATTTTTGGTCCAGTATTTCTTAGTACACTTGAAATAAGAGAAAACTTGCCTACATGTAACTTTTAAGATGTATTTTAAGTCAATAATTCCTTAATATTGATTAAAAATTACTTGTTTCATTGGCAGATTATTTGATTTACAACTTGGGAGAAATATCCTGTTAAAAGTGAAATAATCATTGTTGAAAATAAAAATGTAGATTTTAAGCAATATTAAGAAATTATTGATTTAAAACAAGCTCATATTTCTTACTGAAAAGTTATTTTTAAGTTGGTCTTATTTCAAGTGCACCAAGTTACTTGCACTAACTAGAAACTAGGCCAAAATATTTTGTGTTTTTGCAGTGTTTGCTAACAAACTGAGTGCTAACAACTGGTGAAATAAGTGTTTGAGTAATTGGCAAAAAAGTAAGACTTTATGAAAGGTCAAAAAACAAGATTAGCAAAACAGTTTTAGCATGGCAAGCTAACTAGCTTAAACCTCTGCATTATTACATTCAACCTAGCTGCTTGCTTACAGGTGCTAACAAGTTGTGGGAAGACATGTGGCTTACTATATTTCAACTTTACATAATACTAAAATGTGCTAGCAGCTCAATCCACTGTAGCATTTAGCTTGGGTAAATTTGACAAACATGGATTTAGCTACAACAGCAACCTGATCTTGCAGGAAAAACTTAGAGAAGAGCATAATTTTGAGGTGTAACAAATCCTGGTGCCATGGAAATATTTCATTTCACACACTTTCCTTTTTAAAGTAATATGTAAGGGATACCAGTCAATAACTGGAGGACTCTCATTTAAAATTTTACTGCTTTGAAGATTCAGACATTGAATCTTTAGCAACAATTGGCTAACAAAACATTCAGGGGTTTATCTAAAATAAGTTTGAGAGTGGCCTAAAATGGTTCCTCCATTATCCAAATAATTTAAAGAAATCCTGGTATGTTCTTTAGATCTTATGTCAACAGATTTTGATAGAAAGGTGGATAATCATTTGCAAGATAACAGTTTCTGTCTTTTTTCCAAAGGTTTTGGGGAATTCATGCAAAGAAACTAAAACCACCCAATAGTTATATTTCCTCATATTGATAAAATCAATAGGGACAGTGGCCCAGAAGGGTAAACAAAGTTCAAAATTCATAACAACAAAGGTCACAACGCAACAACAAAAAGCCAAAAAGGAAGTTATGCTAGCATAATTTCCACTTTAGTATAGTTGTGGCTTTTGTTGTAAGTTACAGAAGTTAAGCTAGCGAGTTTATCATAACTTCTCTTTTAGCATAATTTCCATTTTAACATTACTGTACTTCCATTTAAGCTTTTGTTGATGTGTTCTGACCTTTTCAATTCAGCTAAGCTTATTTATTCACATGTCATCTCAAGATACTTTAGAAAAAAAAATCGTCATTACAGTTCAATCATACAGCTTTAACAAAACATACTTATGAAGTTTTGTGTGTTTTGTGGATTTGATACAGTTTTGTATCCCGCACTTCCCGTATCTGCGCCCTCTGTCCACCCCGCTTTTTTCAACTGCTTAATCCGTTGCTAACATGTCGTAACGTGTTTTTCCGAGCCGCCTTTAAACGCAGCATGAGCCCTAAAATGTGTGACGCAGCTGCGCAGGTGTGTGTTAGAATCATGGCAGCAAAAGGCAAAGAAAATGTCACCGTTTTCTCACTCAAACTAACTGTTGATGGTTGATTAATGCCGTTGGATGCAGGTAATGTTAGCTAAATGATGACTAGTGTTGAGAAAAATTATTATTTTGAGTGTTTAACACAGTTTAAACCTTTTAGAATGAATTTCTTAAGTTTGAACAGGTTTGTGTTAGTGATTTAAAACCCGAAGAACTATTGCTGGGTTAAGTATTTAAAGTACAAAGGAGAATAGAGGATCTGCAAGAGAATTTCGGCTCAGACCCCTGGAGTCTTATCATTAAAGACAGGAGGTCATAAATTAACATATGCAGGAAGGTGGAGGACATTATCACTTGAATTACTCTGAGAAAGGGAACTTTGGTCGGTTCACGTAACCAGGATGAGAAGTCTTCCAAACTAACATCTGATATGGTGCAAAAAAACTGAACATAAAATGTTTTAAATCACTAACAGTTAATTTGTAAGACATTTTTCTTAGTTATTAATAACATGCTTTGACTAAAAATTCTATTATCTTGTTTTAGAATTAATTTAGTTAATGATGAATGTATTTGAAATTGTATTATTTCTGACTATATTAGAATCACATGAAAATGTTTTGTTTAGTATTAGAAAATACTTAGGTTTATGGTGAATGAATGTCTTAATTCTTATTTGTTTCTAATTCCTAATTGGAAACAGGAATTGTACTTAATAATTTTCTGTTTATTATCTATTGCTTTTGGTTTGATATCAGGACTAAACCTTGGAGATGCTGAGTGCAGAAGAACAAATTGGGTTTTTGGAGAACTTTTCATTGAATTAAAAGTACAGTATTAAAGGTTTGTTCCTGGCAGAGCAGAAGAGAAACCAGAATTTCACAGCTACCTGTGAGGTTCATTCATTTGTTTCTCTTTGCCCAGATGGCTGTAGAGCCGGATAGTGTTAAGAAAATACATTCAAAATAAGTTAGTTTTAGAATTTATCATGACTTGATTGAAATACCATAATTATAGTTTTAAAATTTATAACATATTCTGAGTGAGGGTCCTGGTGGGTCACTTGGTTGTTGTTATTGTAGTAGGAGTGGGCATGAGTCTCTCCATCTTTCATGTGAATCCAGTGGACGATGGAAACAGAGTCCATGTGAAACATGCAGGGTAAAATGCATCTCTGATTGTACACACAGGTCACCTCGGTATCTGTAATGATGAAAGGATGAAAGTTAAGGTTTGTGGTTCTTCAGTCATGTTGTGTCATGACAGTCGGGTAGAGAATCTTTATCTTCTGCTTATCTGGGTTCAGGTGTGACGGAATATTTTATAATGTGCTCTTCACCGCTCCTTTGCTTTATATTATCTGATAATATAATATAAAGCAGCTGTGAAGCAGACTTCACAGCTGCTCTCACATAGACCTTCATAGTGTCATATAGCAGCAGGAGATCAGTCCTGGATGCTCGATCTAAGTGTTACTTTCCTTTACTGAGAACTAATCAGGTTCAAAGCTCATTCTCCAGGCAGCCTCCTCTATGGACAACAAAGATACAGTTTGCTTCTAGGAGTTTTTATCCATTTGACAATGGCTACACTTCCAACCAAACCATATTCTAAACAGATTCCCTCAGCACGTTGGCTCCATATAGAAATTCTGTCCAGAAAGGTTATGATCAGAATCGGTGACAAAAGGAAACCTTCACAAAGTCCAACTCTCACCAGAAACAGTCTAACTTATACCAGTGATACAGACTGATCTTTAACACCAAACAGTAAAATCCTGAAGAACCCCCATTGAAATCTCCAAGGAAAACTGTCCAACGTTCACAAAATGCACCTTTCATCTTAAAAATTGAGCCTGCTGTGTGTAGTCTTGATCCAGTATTTCTATAAATAAAAATAATTAATGCAAATAAAATGGGGTTCAGAAAGAGTTAAGTATCTCACACGGACAAATCCTCAGCAAGACGTTAGAAAGGATCGTCTCCTGTTCATGTTGGACTTCACATGTGTAAATCCCCTCATGTGCAGAAGATAAGTCCTGCAGTGTGAGATCCCCAGAGTCTGAGACCTTCTTCACATGTTTCCTCCAGGCAGCATTGTAGGAGACGCCGCTCTCCGTCTGGAGCAGGATCATCTGACTGTGGTTGAACTTCCACATGAAGCTTGACAGAAGCATGTTTGACGAGGTGCATCGGATTGTTTCTGGATTTTTAACATCGGTGGAAACTACAAAACAGAGTTAACATTTTCATTTGAAGGGCATAAACAACAGGAAGTATATTTAAGTGCATTTGTGTATTTTTTGTATAGAACATTTTCTAACAGAGGTTTGCACATGCTGCTGCTAGCGCCACCTATAGATCGGCCTGTTCAAATATCATCCCAGTGAGTGTTTAATCGTTGATTATTTTCTTTTCTTGCCATTAAGTTGTATAAAATAGCCCTAAAATGTTTCTAAATGTCCTGTTCTTTAAAGCTAACTGTAGCAAAGCTAAACGTGATTAAAGCATAAAGCCATTTCATTCAAAAAATAATGTTTTTTCTGCTTCTGCAGTCAGCGAACTTCTGTGGTTTATAAACAGTTAACATTGTTATTTACATTTTTTGGATGTGAAATAAATTATTTATTAGATTATTTTAGTTCAGTTAAATATTTCATTAAATCTGAATTTAATCTAAATACAGTTTTTTATTTATTTGATCAGTTATTTGCCTATCAGTCAAATGATGTAAATCTTGTTTTTTGTCGATGCTTTCTGCGTCTTACTTGGTTTGTTGACGATCATTTTGATCGTGTTGCTGTTTGTGCTGATGGTGCAGCTGTAGGTCAGATCAGAGTCTGAAACTGTCAGAGAGCTGCTGATGTTGTAAAGCTGCTGCTCGGTCCACTTGGTAACAGATGTGAACTTTAAAGCCGTGTTGGATGGAGGCTCAGTGGACCAGGTGAGTTCAGGTTGAGGGTGGATCCCCTCTGAGCTGCAGGTGATCCTGTTTCCATCCTGAGAGATGCTGACTGTAGAGACTGGAGCTGCAGACAGAATAAAAAGAAATCAGCAACATAGCTGGAAATAAAGAACGCTCTTAACAAAGATGTTTTATGTTGTACTGTTAGGTAGCAGATAAATACTTCCTTGTTTCCATGCTTGGTCCATGACAGCTCCTGCTGTCATTGGGACTCTCAACCCCCTACACTTTTTTAAAACTTATTTTATGTCTTACAAGCAGCACTATGGTGAAGTCTGGTTGTAAAAATGTGTCTGGAATTTACAACCAATCTAAATGAAACCTTTCTTTATTTATTTGTTAAAAATGTTAATAATTCCAGGGGAGATGTTAGAAGAAGCATCAGACTGAAGTGGTGTTATCTGGGCTGCTGCTAACCTGGTTTTTTAAAAATCTGTGTGATCTTGTTGCTGCGTGTGCTGATGGTGCAGCTGTAGGTCAGATCCGATCCTCCGTCTGGAAATATCGGAGAGCTGCTGATGTTATAAAGCTGCTGCTCGGTCCACCTGAAAGAAGTTGTGGATTTTAAAGGTGTGTTGGACGGAGGGACGGTGGACCAGGTGACTGTAGGCTGAGGGTAGATCCCCTCTGAGCTGCAGGTGATTCTGTTGTCTACATGAAGGATGTTGACTTCAGAGACTGGAGCTGGAAACAAAACCAGAAAACAGCAACTTTAAAGCAACCTTATTAGAAACAAAGAACAATCTTAAGTAATATACTTTACCATCTACATTTAGGTAAACATTTAATTCTTCTCTTCCATTCTTGGTCCTTGCAAAGCATTTGTATTTCCCTTCATCCTGAACCTTCACTCCTGTCAGCAGCAGTGAAGCATTTCCTCTGGAGAGCTGGTCTTTGAAAAGTGACGTCCTGTCTCTGAAGTGAGGGTCCTGGAAGAAACGCTGATCCTGGTTGTAGTAGGAGTGGGCATGAGTCTCTCCATCTTTCATGTGAATCCAGTGGACGATGGAAACAGAGTCCATGTGAAACATGCAGGGTAAAATGCAGCTCTGATTGTACACACAGGTCACCTCGGTATCTGTAATGATGAAAGGATGAAAGTTGTTGATTCTTCGGTCACAGACAAACTTTTGTGTGAGGCATCATGACAGTGGAGCAGAGAATCTTCCTAAAACTCTTTCAGGACTCTTTCATACTCACTTCAGGCCAATGGTTCTGCATCAAGGTGAGTCTGACTACATCTAACCAGAACCTCTCAAATCTCACACCAGCTCAGTTTCCCAGAGAGGTTCCACATCCTGAGGTCCAGCTACTGTAGCCGAGGATCAAACCGCCTTTGGTCACTGTCCGTCCCACATTAGAGCCTGACCTCATAGTCACTGTGTCTGAGCCCAAAGTAAACCCTTCATATAATTTTAATTAAGATTTTACTGCTTTCCTTTCTAGACAGCTGTTTAAGTCAGCAGTGTAATTTCTCAAGTTTTTAGCTTTTGTTTAATGTCTTGCAGCTCCATCTTGTTGCTTGTAACCGTGGGGTGAGTCAGGTGTAAATCATGTGGGATCCTCTCCACTCCTCAAGCAGAGCAGGGCGAAGCAGCACTTCATGCAGGCTGATGAACGTCTGCATGTTATTTACTTCATTTACTATCTGCTGCTCTATTTACACTAGAACAAGTAGATTTAAATAACTTTAGAGCATTATTGACTCAAACAGACCTCACCTCACACATACATGCACATAATCCAGAAGGTCAAAGGTCATATCCACACAGGTTCATATTTCATGAGGTGAAATAATACAATACAACAGAGCAGTCCTACAATAGACGGGTTCTGCAGTAAACTATTTCTGTTCTCATTGTTCTTTTAATCACTTTGTGAAAATGTTTCCCAGCCGGTTCAGCAGGACTCAGGAAAACAAGTAGATCATTTAATCTGCATGTCAATTCTGTCACAGCTTTTAGTTTAATTCAGTTCACTTTATTTATACAGCTTCACTTGTTATCTCAAGGTATTCTGCCATATATATATTCATAAAAAGTGTGCTATTTAACTTGAATATGTATTGTTGTGTCAGGAGATCAAAAATGCATGTTTGATTTTACATTAGAATCATTATCTGTCAGGGTCTGTGTGTTTCCCTTTTTTTATTTCTTAGTTTGTTTTCTTCAGTTTTAGTTTTTATTTTTCACTTGTCTCTGGAGCCGCTATTCCTCGGACATCCACTAGATGTCACCCATGTGCTACCCCTGGAAAGCGGCGAGATTCAACCCGGGCGCACACCTGCAGCTCGTTTAGAGGGCGTGGACATGGATATAAGCAGCAGCTCCGCTCCTTCTCATCGCCTGAGTGTTTGCTTACCTCGGTAACAATCGTTCCAGAGAAAGGAACTCTGTGATCTTCGCTGAACTAACTCCTTGTTGTCTCCCTCGTCAGATGATCCAGCTGTCTCCTCGTTGTTCCCGAGAGATCAGTTTCCCCCGAGTGCTGTGTGAGTCTGTTTCCCCGCTGTGGATCACCTACCTCCTGTGTCTTCCCCCGACGCTACCGGTGTTACCGGTCAGACGTAACTGCTTTAGTTTTTACCTTTTAGTCACAAACATGTTGGTTTAATGCTGACTGAAGGTTTGAGGGTAAAATGTAGTAAATCTACATAATTTACCCAACAGTGATGGACTGTAGCCAAATATTTTCTGCTCTTATTTTAATATCAACTGTTCAGATTTTATGGATCAAATCAGAAATAACTTGCATTTGATTTGTAGAAATTGTTGTTTTATTTGGTTTGGTGTGAATGTCACAGATCTCTTACATGATGCAATTTTTTTTTTATTAAATCCTGTATAAAAATGATCAAGTTTGGTTTTTATTTTAAAGTTTGATGCATTTTGCCTCCTGCCATATTTTGTATTCTTCTTTTAAAAATCAAAGTGTTAACATTAGAGTAAAATCAAGTGATGAATATTTCACTCACCTGCTCGGATAAAAACGGAGCCCTGAAAGTTCAGAGTCACCAGGAACAGAAAGCAACTCGTCTTGATCATCGTTCTGAATGAAACCTTCTCCTCACAGTTTCAACAAGCAGGAAGGACTGTTGCACAACTTTCCTTTCATGCTGTTTTACATACCACTTATGATTAAGCCTTCAAACTGAAATACACTGGCAACAGGTTGAGCTGCCTATAATTTGCTCTCATGCATAAGGATCCATTATGCATGAGTCTTATTTTAGTTGGAAAACAAACTAAAATAAAATAAAAAAAAATCAATGGATTACACTCACTAAGGCACGTAGAGTTTCACTGACGTAAAATAAAATCACAGTGATTGGCTGTAAACGTTGTCACCATGGTTCCCATCTCTATGGTGCAGGTTGGTCCCTCTCTGTTGGTCCAACATCAACCCTGGAGACCAAGACAGGATGCATCTACTCTTCATGTTCTGTTGCTATTTGTGGATGAAGATATGTGTTCGTGTTTAAAACTTTTCATTTAGCTTTTATTGAACACCACAACTACAACTCTGAAGCAAACACAACAAATTTATATGAAGTAGCAGAAAGAAGAAAAAAGCCTTCATCCCACTGATGGTCAAATCACATCAGGTTTATTTGTATGTCATATTTCAGCAATAAGGCAGTTCAAGTTGATTTACATGATAAAAATATAACAAAAAACAACAAAGAAGCTATATATTAAAATAAAGAAAAGTAAGTTATCCAGACTCTAATAATCTATGTTGTCGTTAATTAAAGGCAGCTCTAAACAGGTGGAGTTTTAGCCTTGATTTAAAAAAGAAGTCAGTGTTTCAGCAGTTTTTCAGCTTTCTGGAAGTTTGTTCTAGATTACATGCTGCTTCTCTGTGCTTGGTTCGGGTTCTGGGGATCCAGAGCAGACCAAACAGACATAAGCTACTGACACAAACCTTCAGTCACTACATTTTTAGTAGCTATTGGAATTACGAAAATAAATTTGCTTAATAGAAACACAACAATTTGAAAAATATCTCTTTTTTTTTCAAATTTTGCCAGTTTTGGCACTAAGATGAGTATTTTTTATTGTGCGTCTTATTTAATGGAAACACCTCAATTGCAAAGTTGTTTTTTTCAACATCAGCTGAATATTAATATTTTGTGCACATTTGTAAAGGATATGCTTCTGTAGGGAATCCGCTTCTTCCTGATATTGCAAAACAAAAAGTTTTGCAATACTTTCCGTTTGCTCAGCCATCGATCACCAGTCTGTCTCTTTCACAGATCTGACCAGAAACTGTAGACGAAGTCTCCAACATGGTTTCACTTTCTTCTCTGGGTTGTTCTGGGTCCAAACCATTAAATACAGGCAGAGTTAAATTGGTCACATAGCAGACTTATATATATATATATATATATATATATATATATATATATATATACACAAACACACACACACACAGCACATACAGACAGATGGACAGACAGATCTGTCATGGCTAATTTGTTTCTGTGGATCCATTTTCTTTGGTTGGGTGAACAAACTCTTGCCTAAGATCAGCAGCTGTTACCGATCAATCGGTTGCTCACTGCTGGCGAATGTTTAGTGAGGAAAAGAACACAGTCTCTATTATTTACTATCAATTCCAGCATTACTGGCACCATAAAAGGTAAATTCTCTAATAAAAGACCATACTTTTTTTATTTTCTTTAGGCTGTAGAGCTAATTAAATGACATAAACAAGACCTTTAAACATTATAAATAACACCTATATATCTCCATCAATTATAGGAGGAATAAAATAAGGAGACATGAAAAGCAACATGATCAACTACAGTAAAAAAAAAACATTTGCAATGTATACATAAGAAACTTAACTGAGCAAAAATCTATAACAAGCAAATTAATTAGGTTCACAGAAGAATAACACATCTGGTTGTTATTACCAGGGTTGTTAAACAGATACAAGTAAAAATTCACATTTCTGCTTTTACGGTGCCTTATATATTAATCTGAGAGACTTTTGTTGGTAAAGTCTTATATATAGTAAAAAAAATAAGATGAAACTATTTAGTCTATCAACGTGAAAAGTTTCCTTAGACTCAAATTATAAAATAAAACGCATTCATAGAATCACAATGTCATCAATTTGTGCTTAAAGTAAAACACTTAGCATGCTAAATGTTATTATTAAGTCTGGTTAAGAATAATTAACACAGAAAGCTACAGAAATTAAGAACTGTGAGCTTCGCTGAAGTGAATAAAAGAGAGAAGTTCAAATATATGCTGAGAGTGATACAGCTTCAACTTCTTAAAGGTGAAGATATATCACAGATTTCAAAAGAAAGTAAAAACGGGAGACCACAATAATATAGGAAATAGCGCCCCGTTCATTTCCGGAGTGCAATGGTCCCATTTCCAAATAAGGCATGAGCCTGAAAGTGGTCTATGTCCGCCCCTTTCTGTTTGCTGCAGCGAGGTGAACTTGGATTTCATCCGAGCACAGACAAGTTTTGAGCGCGAGGAGAAAAGTTTGAGTACAAGCATTATATGTTTTGAGAAGAAACACAAGAGGTCCTGCTTTCAAACTGAAAGCAGTGCTCTTGAAGTATGGCAGAAAAATGTCCCCATAAACAAAGAAATGGAAAATGGTTTGAATCAGATTACAGCACCATCGAAACAAAAACCACGTTCAGAAATCATTTAAAAAGCATAGTCAGGATCTTAGCTTACCTTTTTTGGTTGCCCATAGTAACAGACAAAAAGGGGATGCTCCAAGTATTATTGCAATTATCATTGCAATAACTTCACTTGAGGTGACCTTAGCTTTCTCTAGGAAGAAAAAAGTCATATGTAAAAGTCACAAGTTTGATTGCTTCTGGTATTAAGCTTACATAAAACAATGGTGTCAATTTGCCTACTGAAAATTAGGTAAGTAACAAAAATATTATCTGTGAACCAAGTCATAAGAAAATCATGTGATGCCTCATTACTTCCTGTGATTTACACCATCTAATGCCTTGACTTAAATTCAAAGATACAATCTAAAAAAAGAAAGATGCAGCTGAATGAAGCTAATTAGAAAATGTTACTTTTTTTAACGAAGGAGGCTGTCATCCTGTTTCTGCCGCTGCTGACGGTACAGCTGTACGTCTGGTCATGAAGGCTGTCTGAGACCAGCAGAGAGCTGTTGATGATGAAAAGCTGCTCTTCAGTCTGATAGACTCTAGTTGGGCTGTTGAGCTCCACTTTAGATGAGGGGTAGATGAACCAGGTGAGTTCAGGTTTACGGTAGATCCCCTCTGAGCTGCAGATGAGCCTGTTCTCTACCAGCCTTAACCTGACTTCTGTTATTAGAGCTGCAAACCAAACAAATGCATCAACAATGGTAATGATAAATCTCACTAACTAAGATCTACCACAGTAAAGCCAGTCTACCTTGAACCTTTAGCTGAATGAATGACTCATTTCTTCCTCTCTCTGTGCTGCTGTAGCATCTGTATCTTCCTTCATCCTGGATCTTCACTCCTCTCAGTTTTAAGGAGGCGTTTCCTCTGGAGATCTGGTCCTTAAACAGAGACGTCCGACCTTTGAACTGCTGGTCCTGCCGTCCCAGCTGGTCCTCAGTATCATAGTAGGAGTGGACATTATGTCCTCCTGATGTTACGAGATCCCAGTGGATCTCATAACATCAGGGTAAATTGCAGTTCTGTCTGAAAATACATGTAATGGTGGGATCTGCAGGAGGAGATGGAGTAAAACCAGATATTTACATACAGAAATACAAAAACACCTTTGTACTTTTATGAAGTCAGACTAAACTTTTCTTGTCTTAGCTTAGTTATAATTACCAAAATAATTTCTTTTTCTGAAATAGAAATAATGCTAAGCTTGATGAACATTTTGTGAATGTTTTTCTTTGAATTCAGAAGTTTACATATCAGTATCAGGAATAAATGTCTTAAATTATATGACTGGTCAAACCATTTGGGTTTGGTTTCCTTCCACAAACGTCTGATAATTAACAAAGTTCAGTCAGTTGGAGTCTCACCTGTAGATGTATTTTAATGCCACACCTGAATCACACTGATGTTTTGCATGACATGATGGGAAAGTCAGAAGAAATCAGCCAAGATATCAGGAAGAGAATCATGAAGCTGCAAAGGTCTGGTTCATCCTTGGGAACAATTTAGTGATGCTTGAAGTTAAAGGTGCTGCGTTTAGTGAATGTCTGATTTTAACTGTTCCTCTGTCAGCATTAATGTCTAGTCAGCATCTGGTCCTCACAGCAAACTTTACTTTTAAATCTAAGGGCTGAATTACCTGCTGTCATAATGAACCAGCTGCTCTGCATCTTCTCTATCTAGACTTTCTTCCAGGGATGAGGAGCCGTGGCTACAGTTGGATTTTCTGATTAGGTAATTTGTAAATTACATTGTGCTACCAATGTATATGAAACAGGTAGAATATCCAAATGAAGCATTTTATTGTATTATTTTTATTAGGTGTATGTAAATATATGGTTTTAACTGTATATTAAATTAGACTGAGCTCATATTAAAGTGCCAGGCCTGGTTCAGACATGAGAGAGTCTTTGGGAGAGAGTTTGGTGTTACCCTGGACAGGCCCACAGTCAGCAGAAGGAGAGAACACTGGTTTTACTGGTCAGTCATTAAACTTATTCTGGCTTGATCCCACATAGTCAGCCCAACACCTCACCAAGGGGTCCCTCAAGGCCCTTTACTGGGGTATTTGCCCAGTAATTGGCAAAGGTGTTTATATTACTGTTGTGTTTACATAACAGCAGAGATATAAACTGTTGTATATTTGCCTTCATAAAAAGGAAATGTGCAAAACATTTAAAATATATTAGCATGGCTACATGAGTTTACTCAGCCAGGTTTTAGTTTCTCTTTCACTCAAGCACAGAACAAAGCTTTTCTTTCATTTTAACTCTGTCAGTAATGGCCGAAGCGTTCGTCACAAACACAACTGTATTCATCCTTTACAGGTTCTAAAAACACAATGGTGTCTTTCTGTTCGTGAAGTTGTCGTTTGGGAGTTGTTCTAGATTTTTCTGATGCTTGTTTTTGTTCAAAAAATTTATTTCTCACATCCATTTTCTGAACACCCTTATCCCTTGGTGGGGTTGGGAGGGTTGCTGGTGCCCATCTCCAGCTAATGTACACACTGGACAGGTTGCCAGTCTGTCGCAGGGCAACACAGAGATGCAGGACAAACAACCATGCACACACACTCTCACACCTAGGGGCAATTTGGAGAGGCCAATTAACCTGACAGTCATGTTTTGGACTGTGGGAGGAAACTGGAGTACCTGGAGAAAACCCACCATGCACAGGGAGAACATGGAGACTCCATGCAGAAAGACCAGGGCCGGGAATTGAACCCAGAACCTTCGTGCTGCGAGGCAACAGCTCTACCAACTGCACCATTGTGCAGCCCCTATTTCTCACATTGCTCTTGCAAATGATACATCTATATGAAACATTAAAAAACTGCTAACAGAATAACTGAAGAATGAAGCTGCCTTCACTCTCAAACAAAGTTTTTGTTTGTGGAATCAAAGCTCAGGTATCAAAAACACAATTTTTTTCCTGTAAACTATGATTAGCTAATCAAGACCTAACCTTTTAAATTCACAATTTAGTAAATAAAACTCAACCTCGCCCCACCAAATTCATATATTTAATGTCAGTATATTGAGAGCAAATGCAAATTGTTTGTGTGAATAAACTTAGTTAAATAATTATCACATACTTCAAACTTTAAATATATGATTTTCTCATATTCTGTGATTGCTTTGTCCAATATTAAAAAACTAATACTGTTGTTGAGAAAATAAGATTAAATAGAAAATGCAGGAAATATCTGACTTACCTCCATTTGTTTGAGCCCAGTTTAATGTCTGGATCACCAAAAACAGAACAAAATCTCAACCATGACAGAAGTGATTATTATCCTGCTTAAGTCAATAGTAATATGTTTTCCATTTCACTCTTTCAACTACTGAGCGCCACCAGACTGGTTTGACTGGTTTATAAGCAAATAAGTTGGTGAGGCAAACTGGGCGGCTCTGTGATGCAAATTTTCTCTCTGTGGAGCTGCAGCTTCCCCACAGCCACAGATAAACAACTATTACTGATCATATACGGTAAGAGGAACCATGTTTTCATGTGCTTCAGCTCCCTGACCAACAGTTTCCTGTCCTCTTGGCCAAATGAAGCTTCATGAAGAAATGATGAATCTTTCCAGCTCATTGCTCACTAGTGACACCTGCTGCTGAAAATGAAACTGTCGCCTTGTCACTCAA
Source organism: Poecilia reticulata (assembly GCF_904066995.2). Classification (NCBI taxonomy): domain Eukaryota; kingdom Metazoa; phylum Chordata; class Actinopteri; order Cyprinodontiformes; family Poeciliidae; genus Poecilia; species Poecilia reticulata. The sequence continues at coordinate 25,261,263 of NC_088849.1, read as the reverse complement.
AATTAACTTCAATAAATATTAGAGCACAGTAGCATATCCACGTTTAGTGATATTAGGGCCTATTGATCCCTATTGATCCCTATTTAACTGTGTAATCTATTTTTAGTTATTAAAATGATTTGTTCCTTTAACTGTAAAGACATTTGATGTTTTTGTGTCATGGGAGTGCAGTGTTTGCTGGAGCAGACATTATTCTTTGTGTTTGTGATTTGCTTTCTAAAAAACTAAAATTCTTCTAAACATCTCAGGTTCTAATCCATTATATTTAGATTTTATTATACCAGATTAGATTTAATTCTTCCAATTGCTTCTAGTCTCTTTCTGATTTGTGAGACTGATGATAAAACATCAAATCAGCAGTGGGTGGGTCGTTATTTTATTTATGAACAGGACTTTTTAATTTCTTCTTGTGTCAGCAGTTGTTGGCTGGTGACCTTCACAGTTTTGGAAAATAGTTTTTAACAAGGAGCTGCTGATGACAAAGATTCTTCAGATGCTACTGTGACCAAACTACCTACATCAACCCACAGGAAAACACTGCGGGTTCATCTCGGTTTTAAGTAAGGTGACACAAACACCAACGGGCTTCATCTGACAATTATGTTACCTTCAAAAACAACTTTATTTGACTTCGCATCATAACATCATCTGATGCAATGAAATTGGCCTCTGTCTCTTTAAGAAGCTCCACCGTTAGCACGTCCTTTAGTATGTGTTTATTCTAAAATTGAAAATCACATAATGTGCCAGGGTTATCCATAAAGTTAGTTCCCATCTGTTGTTCCTCGAGGTGCAACTAATATGAACACAATACATGCAAATTAACAAGCTTCTTTCAAAACAACAGAATAATGATAAATAAAAAGTATTTTTTTAATCTAAAAAGACATCAAGTTGAAAATGTAAGAAGCATAAAATGCCACATAGCTCAAAAGTTCACCACAATGCAAATAATATACAAAAAAATCACATGATCAGCTGAATATTTGATTATGTAAGCTATATTAGTAATAATGAGTAAAAGGTCAGTGAATCTTTGCAGTCATACTTTTGATATTTTATGTACTAAACATTTCCCATTTAATAAACTAGAAATTTGTCCATCAAGCTGTTTTGAGGGTCAAAATTGTTGTATTCATAAATTGGGGCCATATGAAATTATACCAAGGGCTGGAAATGGCCCCCCTGGTATAAATCATTTACAGAAATGAAGAAAGCAAAAATCTTTTTAGTCAAGTGTGAAGTTTGAGATGTAATAAAAAAACAACAGATTTCAGTAATAAATGCACCACAGAAATAATTTATAGCAGCTTAAATTTAATTTTATTCATCAGTTTGCCAAAAAAATACAGTTTTTGAATTTACAATAAAAGTTTTACTGCTGCTGGTTTTACAGTGATGAATAATAAGATACTGCAACTGAAACACAAGAGAAAAGAGATAAGTATTGTGCTAGCAGCAGTTCATTTAAAAGAAATAAAAAAGCATAAATAAAATGAACACTATAAATCCCACATTCATACAAGAAACAAAAAGAAAACAATTTATTTTACAGAAGATTAAAAGAAATGTGAATAAAACATGTTTTTATCTCATCAAAGCAGGAAAAATGAAGAAAAAAGAGAATCTAGAAACACTGAAATCTATATTGAAGCAGATCAAGTCTGAAACGTTTTAATGTCACTTTGAGCAGGTTGAGTTAAAGTTTCACCCAAAGGTTGAGATTCCTCTTCCTGGAAGAGTTATAAAAATCACCTTATATTTGCACCAGATCTTACAAAATTAACACAAAAAAAAACATTCCTAAAAGAGCATGATCAGAATAAAGGGACATTCTGCTTGTTTTGGTTTTATTAATAAAAGAGAAGTTCATTTTCAACTGGAATCATTAGTAATTTAACAGTAAAACATTGTTGTTGTTGTTTTATTTAAATGCTATTTTTATGTAAAAAAAATATATCTTACAAATAATAATTCTAACTTATTTTAAAGAGACTTTGAGAAGTAAAGACATGAAATATTTATGTAAAAAATGTAAACTGTTGTTTAATTTGAGAAAAAAAAACTAGATCAGCAGAATAAAAAATTGTATTACAGTACAGGTTGAGTTCAGAAACATAAAATAAAAGCCATATATTTTTATTTAAATAGCATTTATCTAGTTTTATTAAATTTATTAACAACTAAAAATCTATTCTGCCTGAAAAATTTACAGAAGCAAAAACTCAGCCTCAGATTTTTTTCCTTTTAAATTTTTTTTCTATTCCTAATTTTATGACAAATTTATTGCATCACATACAAAATAAATTCCACTTTTAAGTGATTCTGTATATGAAAAAATGTGATCAGCCTGTAAAAAGTAAAACTGGGCTGAATCAAGATTTTTCTACTTCCGAGTTTCATCTTCAGCTCTTCAGGTTCTCCAGTTTTTCTTTTTTGTTTGTTTTTTTTTTTTGACATAAAATAGTTAAACTTAATAAACTCCACCATCCTGCTGGTCTGGACTGGGACACTGGGAACCTGAACTGGTTTGTCCTGAAGATCCTCTGATTCTCCAGCAGTCCAGAGAAAATAGAGGAAGAGTTCAAAATTAACTAAATTGTTTAAAAACTAATTGTTAACCTGCTAAATGAAGCTGTTCTTACTGCATTATTTAACATGATTTATATGAGCAGAAATTATTTTACAAGTCACTGAAACATGAATCAGCATTTTATTAGACAGGAAATGAGCTCATAATTTCAGATTTATCTTCTATAAAACACGTCTGAATTATCCCTCCTGCTGCTCATGTTTTATCACTTTTGTGGTGATAAAAAGATGCCAATATGTAACATTATTTGAAAATTGATTGACTCACCATTAGTTTGCTTTATTCTTCCAACGGCGACTCAGAATTTCTAGAAAACAGAAAAAACGTTCTCAGATAACAGCACTAACAAAATAGCTAAAGTATCACAAATGTGCCTTTATATCTGTATTACTGAATGGAACTAATATTTCCTTAGAATACAGATCATATATACTAAGTATTTTTCTTTCTCTGCTAGAAATATTGTTGCAGATGTTTGATTAATGCAGCAGAAAATGTTTTAGGAAATCCTGGTGAAATCACTAAGAAGCTGCAGTTCAGCTTCATCACTGCTGAAAACAACAGATGATTTTTAAAAAATAAAATCATGTTCAGATTAATTTAATTTCTCTCCAATACCTAAACAAACAATTCGCTGTTTATTTTCCCAAAGCAGGAAAATATTAATACTGTCAAGTAAATACTTGAATGAAGAAGAAATGTACAACTCTTTATTAATCTATTACCATTATGTTATTTACATTATTGCATGTCAGATATTTTCCCAGTATCATTCAGCTGCAGTTTAATGAGTGAAGTGAATAATTTGACCTGCTATCACTGTGCAGATTACAGATGATTATCCAGTCACTGTGATTAGGATTTTCTCCATAATCTGCCAGCTCCGCTCAGCAATCTGGGAATTTCCTGGAAAAATTTAAAAAATGTAAATTCAACAACTTTTATTATTATTATTATTATTATTATTATTATTATTATTATTATTATTATTATTATTATTATTATTATTATTATAAATAAAATTGGCTGAAAAAACATGAACATTTTCCTTAGCTTGGTTTAACAGAAAACTGCATTACTTTGCCTCTAAATAAAAACCCAGTAGAATAGCAAGATCTGGATAAGACTGATAGATGAAACTCATTCAGAACCAAACCAGAACCATCTGGCTCTGATTCTTACTGAGTTTATGAAGTGTTGCTCTCTTCTGGTTCCTCCTGGTCCTGATGCTGTATCAGATCTGGACCATCTGGACCCATCAGAGAGCTGCTGATGTCATAAAGCTTCTCTTCAGTCTGGCCACACATAAAGCTGGTAGCTCTTGAATTGCTACAAAACAAAGCTGTATTTCCTTCAGCCCACTGGCTGCAATGTTGACAACTTGAGATACTATGAGACCTAAATCCTGAACATCATGGCATGGAGTGCATCCCACTTTTCCATGTCTGCATATAACCATTCATTTTAGCTTTTAAACTGGTTATGTGTCCTGACAGGGATAATCAGTAGGCCTAGCATCATGACCTACAACAAAGATATTCATTTAGGGTGAAAATAATGACAAGATAACTCACCCTGAATTACCTTGATAGATATAATGTATGTAATACAAGTGAGTCATTAATGAAGGGGAAAAAACTCAAACCACACTTTGAGTTTAGGGTCTGGTTTGCAAAGTATGGAGTTAATTCCCCCCCCTAATTATTCAGTGAAAAAAAAAAACTAACCACAGTTAAGTAAAATAAAATTGTAATCAAAACTTTTGTAATGATTCCTTTTTTTAAAACAAAAAGTTTTGGATTTGTTTAAAAAACTTTTTTTTAATTAAATGACTAATTTTTGTCTTGTGAACTTAAAAAGTTATTTACCAAACATAAACTTTTATTTTCACACATCAGAAATCTTTTGTTCTGATTTTAGGTCCTGCTCAAGACGTCATGTGAGAATCACAAGCAAAAACTTAGAATAGCAAGAAAAGATTTTTACAACAACTAAGCTTGTTTTGCAAAACAAAGCTCTGATTTACATATCTTGCTAAATTGCAGGTTTGAATATTGCAATACTTTCCTATAACAAAATAGACCTTCAGAAAGAAATTACTAATAAAATATCTTACATATGCATAGTTGTATGCTCTACATGGAGATTTTCCTTAGCTTTGATTGTATATCTCACAATTTTGTTATTTATCATTGTTTATTAAACTCTGAAAGCTGAGAGGCTGTTAATATTCTGTCCTAGAACGCGGTTTGATAGGCCCTTTTTTTTAGCACCTGCCCCTTTAGTGGTCTCTGCACGGCCCTGCTATAAATAAAATTATAAAAAATAAACTGAAATATCATACCAGCATTCTTTTTTCTAACATGATTTTTAAGTCTAGTTTATGGTTTTACATTGTAGATATAAAACAAAATTTGTATTTTGGTCTGACTGTTAATTTTAGGGTAATTAACTGCTGACTGTCAGGAGGTGTGGTTGGTGGGGGTGAGAATGAACGCAGAGACCCAGGTTGTGATGAAGATGATGATGAATTTAATGATGAAGGCTCAACAACAGTCCAGAACAGGCAGCACCGCAGAGGTTTAGCAAACAGTAGTGATGGCCCATCTGAATCCAGGCTTCGAGGCTTGTGCCGAGTAAAAAGGGGGCGTGTCCAATGAAGCCCCGTTTCGAGGCTTGAGTTGTCTTGCTGAAAACCACGTGACTGGCAACAAACAAGGCCTCGCATTGCGTGGGTCACGTCACTGCTTCATTTTGCGTGTCGGTTTTCAAAAATAAAAGCCGCGATGAGCCGCGCTGCATCATGGGTTGTTGTCCTTTTGGTCTCGCATCAGAGGAAAATATTTGTCTTCAGTGGCCAAAATAAAATGAACATTGACCAACATATTTGATGTGTATTGATGATGGCACTCATCAAAATGTAATGTCTGTTACTGGTTTTCTCAATTGTAGATTATGTTTTTTTACGACTTTATATTTTTTGTGATTTTATGAACTGCATTGTTGCTGAAATGTGCTACAGAAGTAAACTTGATTAATTGTCTGAAATGGAGCCAGTGAGAGGAAAATCTCTGACATCTGGGAATCCTTTGAGATTATCCTCACAATAAAATTCTTCTTAGATAATAATTAACCATCCACCTCCCAATATCTCACCTTCTGCAAAGTTCCACTATTATTTGTAGTTTGATTAGCAAAGATATATCAGTCTTGCACAGCAGAAACAGATTTAATCCTGTTGCAGAACTAAAATTCAACATGTAGCCAAATATAAGAGATCAGAGCCAATTAGAAATTCAAGAAAAAGTGAATCCCCCAACATGCACTGCACTCCCAAGACACTAAAACATCAAATGTCTTTATTGTCAAATCAGTATGACATAAAATAAAACCCAACACAACCACTGACGTTCAACATAAACCAGGATTAGATTGGCGACAAATCATTTTAATAGTTAAAACATATGACAATTAAATATGGTTTCATTACTAAATATGAGTTTGATGAAAACATTGTGACAATATTGCATTTACTAATTTTTGGAAGTATGACCCAACTGAGTGACAAGGCTGTTACAGTTTCACCAGCAGATGTCACTAGTGAGCAATGAATGCAGCATCGAGTAATGAACCTTTTTGCAAAGCAAAGGGCTGGAAAGCTTCACTGCTTCATGAGGCTTCATTTGCCCATCACTAGCAAACAGCTAATACTGATAACTGAAACAAGAGCTAAGCAAACCAGGACTACACAGTTCAACAGGAGAGCTTCAACATACGACATAAGATGATAGACGAGGATCTGACCAAGAACACAGACAACAGGTGAGACTAAATACACTGGGAGGGTAATCACAGGGATGAGACACACCTGGGATCAATCAACGGGGAAGACGCAGAAACAGAGACTCACAGGATAGAAACTGAACACAGAAAAACCTTAAATACAGAGAAACACGGATCATGACACTGACATTACAGTATTTTTCAATTAGTTTTACAACTTCTTATATTTTCACAATACATTTCTGTGTTTTCTACATTTAATAACTTTAAAATTATGTGAAATTTGTGTTTCTTGAGTTTTGGTAATTCCATGTATTTTCTACTGTATTATAATGTTTTGGATGTTACAGTCTGTAACTGTTGGTATTTCAAAAAATTACTTTAAATTGTACAGACATTTTTTACAGTGTACATCAGCAGGTGAGCTCCTCCTCCTCACCTGCATCAATCAGATCACCTGGATCGTCTCCATTTTGTGACCCAGACGTCTCAGCAGCAGGTCCAGTGAGTACACACTTTATATAAAACTGGTTCTGACCCGTTTTCAGGCTTTTCTCTGTTTCCGGGTCAGAGAAGCGAGAACAGACCGAACCTTTCAGTCACAGTTTGAACAAATCTGAGCAGCAACTTCTGCTGTTTAAATATAATCTCTGTTTGTGTAGAAGTGTTTTAATGTCAGATTTATTATTGCGCTGCTGTCATTTAAAGCTCTGAATAGAAAGTTTGTCACTTTTCCTCTGGAAATAAACGTCTTTAAGTTTTGACGCCTGTTAGACAGCGAGCGACCTGTTGGAGGTTATGATCTCAATGTTGATCAACAGGTTTGTTGATGAACAGGTTTGTTCTGCCTGTTAAACTGCTTAACTATTTAAATCCTAAAATGAGACACATCTCTCCTTCCTCTGCAGTCTGGGGTTCATCAGAAACTGATGTTTCTCTGATCTGTGGAGTCAAACCAGATTTAAACTCAACAGATTTCCCTCTCTTCCTCCTCTCTGAGTTGTTTCTTTTCCAGTTGGACTTCTTGTTTCTCCTGGCAGCAGTGAGAAACTCTTTGTCTCTCTAAGCGCTGCTGGAAACCTGAACAGATCTGCTGGGAGCTGAGAGTGATCAGATCATCCTCATGATCTCCATGGAACACCTGATCCTGAATCTCTCTGATTGTTGGTCCGTCTGGAAAATATTCCTTCCACATATTCCTGCCTCTCTGACTGAACCGACTCTCAGCAGGAGGACTGGCAGCCCATCTAAAGGAGGTCTGGACCCCAAAGGTTTCAGAACCGCTGCTTTAACTGAGCCCATCTGTTCAGGACCAACACATCACCACTTCATAGGAAATGTTCACTCCTTCATTCACTACATCTGACCTCACTCTGGATGTTTCTGCAGACCTGGAACATGATTCCAGTTCAGGTTTCAGGTTTTAAATGTTGTTAATAAAGTCAGAAGTTCTCCAGAAGGTTCTGGTTCAGCCATCAGACATCAGAAGGTCATGAAGAAGTGAAGGAGAGAACAATTCAAACCCAGATGGTTCCTGCTGGATCAGGTTCCTCTGATCCTCTGAACACATGATGGGATCAACTTTCTGCTGACTGGATCACTGGGAACTGACTGGCACTGGTTTCTCTTTCAGACTCACTGAAATCCAGAAGATGGAAGATTTGGACCTAAAGGAGGACAGAGCAGAACCTCCAGGATCCGTCTGTCCCTCTATGAGGAGTGACCTGTCCAAAGGACAACCTCCTGACTTCTGCACTCAGCCAGAACCATCAGGCCCAGAGTAAGAAACCAGTTTCTAACTGATTCATGTGACTCTGCAGAGACCAACCAGGGTTTAAACTTTTATTTCAGCTTAGAAACTGATTCATGGGACCAAAACATAATTTTAAATCATTTGATTCATACATCTCATCTTCTCATTAAAGCCAAAAATGTCTTAAAATGTTTTATTAACAAATAGTTAATATTAAATGTAACACATGAATAACACATTTTCTTTTTAATATATTTATTTCAACATTTGGTCAAATTCTGGTCCTTGGTACCAGTTCTGAACTAAAATCTCTCTTGTAAATTAATCATTAAATTCAGATATTTTGAGATGTAAAAATGTGAGTCCTTTTAAATAAAACACAACTGTATAATAAGTTTTAACCTAAAGTATTAGACTTTTAACGTGTTGATCACATCAGAAAAGATTGTGTAAAACCAACATTCTGCATAATTTCTTTAGCTATTTACACAAACCAGATGGAAATCAGAACCAACCAGACCATCTAAATAAAACAGGAACTGGACTCAATAAAGATGGACTGTAACTAAACTACAATTATAATCAATTAATCAGGACAATAAAACTACAAAGTGAAAACAAAACCAAAGTCCAAAGAATCATCATGAAGTCAGATTTAGCAAGAAATAAGACAAATTTAAATAACTTGTTTTTGCTCTGCTAACATGTCCAAATAATGCTCTGTCACAGTTCAAGGCTCTTTATAAAGTTGTTAGATAAATGCAAACTGGACCTGAATCCTGTTTACTGGTGCTCCACCATTAAATAATGATCCATGTTTCTACACTGGAATCCAGATCAGAATCAGATTTTGGTCTCTGAGCCTCTGATGGAAACAGTTTTCTACTCAGACAGAATAAAGATTTCAGACGGACAAATACAACCAGAGAAAGATCCATCATAACACCAGATATAATGAAAAACTTCAAACCAGAGATCATCAATGTTCTGAGGTTCTGTTCTGACTCAGCTTCTGGTACCAGGACGGCTCCAGCCTGTTGTTGGTGAACTATTTCAGAGATGAAGAAATGTCTTCACAGAGGGAGGAAGAGGAGCAGCGTTGGTGAGGAGGAGCAGCCGTCGTGCTGTGCTTTGTGTCAGGAGGTTCTGGTGGATCCGGTCTCAACCAGCTGTGGACACTGGTTCTGCAGACAGTGCATCAGGTCCTACTGGGACCAGTCTGCTCCATCTGGACCCTCCTCCTGCCCCCAGTGTGGGAAAAGACCCAGAGCAGGAGCTGGACTGCTGACAGCCAATCAGAGCAGCTGTGCTCCAGGTGAGACTGAACACGTCCAATCAGAGCTTCTTCTATTGTCTGTTGGACCAATTCAACGTCTTTAGTTGGGATTTGGACATTTAAGGTTTTATAAATCTTCATATGAACTAAATTTGTGTATTTCCAGCTGGTGTAAATATTTTTACTTTAAGTGACTCTGTTCTCAGCTCTTTGTGCTAATTGAATTAAAACTGAACATTTCATTAAATCTGATGATCATTTTGATGCATGAACTAGGCAGCTGATAGGTGGCTAATGTTGTTCCTATTGTGTGTAAAAGTCAGTCCCAGGATCTTTATAGAAATTCACCACATTACTCAACTCTGACTAGATGAAGAGCACAGAATCAGTAACTCTAAAAGGAATCGACAACAGTGATCACACAGCACTCTGAGTACAACAGCTGCCTGCTAACTGTTGCCCCCAGACTCAGATTCTTGAGCCCACAGCGCAACCTAGTGAGCAAAGACGAAATATAATACATAGTTGGCTCCTGCAGTGCATGGAGACAAGAGGGTGAAAAAAGCAACCTGCTGCACTTCTGATGTTACGGAAAGAGGGAAGGAAAGTCTGGGACAGAAACCTTTATTTACTCTGATGGTATAGCACAGATTACAGTTTATATATTTCCATGTAATTTATGTAATAATTCTGAAAATGTGTTATTTACCTCTAAAAGACTAAATCTATTAAAAATTTATGTCATTTTCAAACTATAATGTTTCTTTAAAAACATGCGATCCAGAGATCTGATGGCGGAAAAAACATTTTAAATGTGAACATTATCAGATAAACAAGAAGTTTCTTTGGCAGGTAAAATGTTTTTCTCTAGATTTCCTTAATTTTAGGCTGGAAAAGCAGAAAACATAATTCTCTTCCTCTTCTGCAGCTGTTTGTGGGAGAAGCACAGATAGAAACAGTAAAATAAGGAAATGGAGACATGATGCTGAAGAGTTCATGTTGTGTAAAGCTGCTGCATTTAATGAACACGTTTCTGTAAGGTTTTTTTAATTTATCTGATCTGTTTTGTGAATCAGATCCTGACAGAGAACAAATTCTGGTCACACAGGAGGTTCTAAAGGATCATAAGATCAGTCTGAGGAGGAGATGTGAATGTGTGACTGAAGGAAGTGATGAAACAGGAAGTAGAACCCTCCTCAACAGGATCTACACTGATCTCTACATCACAGAGGGTCAGAGTGAAGAGGTTAATACCCAACATGAGGTGAAGCAGCTGGAGAGAGCTTCCAAGATCCAGAACCTCCATGACTCTCCAATCAGGTGCCATGACATCTTTAAATCCTTCTCTGACCAACATGGAGCCATCAGAGTGGTTCTGACCAACGGCGTCGCTGGTGTTGGAAAAACCTTCTCAGTGCAGAAGTTCACTCTGGACTGGGCCGAGGGCTTAAAGAACCAAGATGTCAGTGTGGTGGTTCTGCTGTCCTTCAGGGAGCTGAACCTGATCAGAGATGAGCAGCACAGTCTTCTCTCGCTGCTCCATGTTTTCCATCCAACACTCCAGAAGCTCCCAGCAGAGCAGCTGGCTAAATGCAAACTGCTCTTCATCTTTGATGGCCTGGATGAAAGCAGATTTTCACTGGACTTCAACAGCAGGCAGCTGGTTTCTGACGTCACACAGAAGTCATCAGTCAACGTTCTGCTGACAAACCTCATCAAGGGGAACCTGCTTCCCTCAGCTTTCATCTGGATAACTACCAGACCTGCAGCGACCAATCAGATCCCTCCTTCATGTGTTTCCAGGGCAACAGAAGTACGAGGCTTCACCGACGCCCAGAAGGAGGAGTACTTCAGGAGGAGGTTCAGTGATGAAGAGCTGTCCAGCAGAATCATCTCCCACATCAAGACCTGCAGGAGCCTCCACATCATGTGTGGAATCCCAGTCTTCTGCTGGATCACTGCTACGGTTCTGGAGAACATGTTGACCTCAGAGCAGAGAGGAGAGCTGCCCAAGACCATGACTGACATGTACTCACACTTCCTGCTGGTCCAGACAAAGAGGAAGAAGAACAAGTACCATGGAGGACATGAGACAAGTCCACAGGAGCTGATGGAGGCTGACAGGGAAGTTCTTCTGAAGCTGGGGAGGCTGGCGTTTGAACATCTGGAGAAAGGAAACATCATGTTCTACCAAGAAGACCTGGAGCAGTGTGGTCTGGATGTCACAGAGGCCTCGGTGTACTCAGGAGTTTGTACAGAGATCTTCAAAAGAGAGAGTGTGATCTTCCAGAAACCAGTTTACTGCTTTGTTCATCTGAGCATCCAGGAGTTTCTGGCTGCAGTTTACATGTTCCACTGTTTCACCACCAGGAAAAGAGAGGTGGTGGAGAAGTTCCTGGGAGAAAAATACAGTGAAACATCTCTGGAGGATTTCATGAACAGAGTTATGTCTAAATCCTTCTTCAGTAAAAATGGCCACCTGGACCTGTTTGTTCGCTTCCTTCATGGTCTCACTCTGAAGTCAAACCAGAGTCTGTTAGAAGGCCTGCTGGGTCAGACAGAGATCAGTCCAGAAACCATCCAGAGAGTCATCAACAATCTGAAGGAGATGAACTCTGATAGAATCTCTCCTGACAGAAGCATCAACATCTTCCAATGTCTGATGGAGATGAACGACCTCTCAGTTTTTCAGGAGATCCAACAGTTCCTGAAAACAGGGAATAAACTGTCAGAGATCCAGTGTTCAGCTCTGGCCTTCATGCTGCAGATGTCAGAGGTTCTGGATGAGTTGGACCTGGAGAAGTACAACACATCAGAATCGGGCCGACTGAGACTGGTTCCAGCTGTGGGGAACTGCAGAAAGGCTCGGTGAGTACAGATCAGTGATGGCATAGTGACTTTGAAAAAGTAATTTTAATCAGATTACTGATTACTCCTTGAAAAAGTAACTTAGTTAGATTACTGATTACCTGATTTGGAAACTAACTAATTTACATTAAAAGTAACTTCTTTAGTTATTTCAGCAGCTGCTAACAACAACGCTCCACCACCTGTGAAAATTACATTACGCTTTGCCAAAACTTAATTGTAAGTTATTTTATAATGTAACATCAACAATGTGTCTCCACTGAAGGGCAGATTGTTTAATGGTTACAACAACATAAAAAACTGCAGTAATCTTTGTTTTCCTCTATTGTCTGGAAACTCTAAATAGTATTTTACGCCCCAGCCCTCCCTGCCCCAGTCTCCAGGTTCTGTGTTACGGCCCTGTGTTTGCTGACATGGTGCAGCGCACAGAGCTTTTCCTGCTGCACACAGATTAGTGACACTTATCTTAATATTAATGATTATAATGGTGTTTAGTTGCACAACTTTATAGACTCATTCATTCATGTCTGTTTTCACGTTTATTGCTGTTCATATTAGTCTCAATGTTTGCAGTTTTCTGGAGTTCAACTTGAAGCTCAACGTCATTCACAGCAAATATTAACTTGACATTAACAAAGACACGGCAGGACGGATCATCTTTGAAATGATGGACAGGGAGAGTCTGACTAAAACTAACTGGATGTCAGACAAATTCTGGGGTTTATTATGCGTTTCTGCTTATTTCCAAACCCAAATGAGAAACGTCACGTTCAGAAACAAACCCAAAAAACTGCAACCAGTGAATCATTAAATTTGTAAGCGACTTTAGGTGGGTAACCCCATGATCACCAAGTCTTCTTAAAAGGTAGAGTCTCTGAGAACAGTTCTTCAAAATATATTCAGTGTTTTCAGCAAAGTTGAGCTGACTGTCCAGGAACGACCCAAGGTATTTAAAATTAGCCACAGTTTCAACAGTTTGGCCATCGAGAGAAACTGGAACCACTTTAAGGTCTTTAGATAATTTAATTAGCTCTACATTCTTAAGAGAATGAAAAATTAATAATAAAGACTTTGCGGTATTCTGATTTAGTAATGTAATTATATTAGTTGTGTTATCACCTCCACGCCACTAGAGGCAGTACCAACCCCGAAAAGATGCGACTAAGGAGCAGATTTAGAAGTTCACCAAAAGCTACAGAATTTGGTAAAAACTGTGAGCTTTGCTGAAGTAATTAAAGACACAAGTTCAAATCCATGCTGAGAGAGGAGCTCCTTCAATCAGGGCTCCTCCACAGCTCTGATTGGCTAAGCAATGTAACGTGATCCTCTGATTGGCTCAGCAATGTAACGTGATCCTCTGCAGCAAGTGATGGCAAAGCGGGGCGTCATCACGACTTTACACAAATGTGTCTTTACTTCCGTGGCAGAGGCTACGCCGAGACCGACTCATCGAATCCCTGGGGTTCGATGGAACCCAGGTTAAGAACCACTGATCTAAACATTCAGCTGCTCCAGGACAGCATTGCTGCAGCTTTTAATATTTAGAGGTTTTTAAACATATTCCACTTTTTATCAGTCTTCATGTATAAAATTCTATAAAACTGTTTTTCTGAAAGATCCAATCAATCAGACTCATTCATTGGGCTGCTTCCCCATAATTCACATCTTTAGATCTTTGGCTCTTTTAAAAAAAAAAAAAAAATCTGTTTAGGTTTGATGGAAACTTGGACCATTAAAATAAACTCCTGCATCAAAGTTGTTGCCCTTTAATCCAGTTGGAAACTTTGTGAACCAACTTTTCTTCTGCCCACTAGTTTCCTCTGAGTTTATAAATGAATGGATTGTTCTGTAACCTCTGTCTGCTGCCAGTCTTGGTCAGGATTCTCTTGCAAAAGAGATTTTCAGTCTCAGTGGGATTTTCCTGGTGAAATGAAGGTTAAATAAATAAATTAGTGATTGTTGTCTGCTGTCATAAAAAGTCATTTCTGGAGGAGTCCTGGTTTCTGTCAGATCATCCCAAAGCTCTGAGAATCAGCTTCCAGAGCTGGAACCATTTTCCTCATCAACTCTTCATCTGCAGCCTTTATGAATATGTTAATATCCATAAAGTCTAGGAGAGACATGAGCTGCAACACTCTAGAGCAGCTGACCAAACTGTTGGAGACCAGGATCTACTTTTTCTCTCACTAGCCGGCTGAGATCTACCACTCACCCACAGAAACTGTAAAATAAACTTAATATGTAAATATACATCAGTTATTGCAGACATATGGAAGTGATAGAAAACCTGATGCAGTTTCTTCATAGGTGAGATTCTGACACTGGGAGGAGGTTACTGGTTTCTCAGTCAGAAGCTAGTTGTAAACCTGAGGCCAGCAGGTATCAATCAGTTATGGCAGATGTGAACTTTGACCTCAATATGAGAAGTTACAGACTGATAGGAGGAACCAAAGAGTTGAGATAAAATCTTGTGAAGTTGGGATATTTTTCCTCCAACAGGATCCAGAGGAATCAAACCAGATGTTGGACTGGATTTAATTTCAATGTCATTTGTGAATGTTAGAGCCTCAATTTTAACAGTGGAGCTATAAAGCTTGAAAAAGGTTATTATTTTGGAGAAAATCTCATCAATATCAATATTTCCACAAAATAAGAGAAAAAAATAAATATCATGTTTGATGGAGAAAAAGCCTCTCAGACTCTGAGCTCAAAGTGAGATGCCAGAGAACCAAACTAATATTTTATATTAGACAATTAATTTAATTCCACATAATTATTGAAGTAGGAGCCATTTGTTTGTTACATACTGAATGAAATATATTTGTCCTATTTTATGTTTGTTGTGAGTGACTAATACAACTGAACGAGATAATTAGTCCAATTCTGTCATTTATTGAACGTTCAGAAACTACAGCAGGTGTAATGAGCCACAGACAAACTAGAGAAGTGGAAGTTTGTCTAGAAAATGGATGAATAGAAACTATTTTCTGATCATCACCATCCGCTCCACCATGTTGGGTCTGTTAGAATATCAGATCCACTGGTTTCATCCGTTCCTTCATCTTCCAATGAAAATCCTGTTTTAAAGTCATGTGATGAAGAGCTTCTGGTCCAGATTGTTGCTGCAGCAGTCAGAGCTCAGCATGAAGAAACAGGGAGGTTTGCCAACAGGCAGCCAAGATGGCCACCGCTAAAACCTTCAGTTGTTCTGAGAACATGAAGCCTGAACTATTTGAACCTGTTGCTCAGCTTCTCTATTAAATGGATCTTTGACCAGAACCAGAACCAGGATGTTAATTATGAAATGATCAAACTCAGTAAATTGATGTGAAGACCAGATGTTCATCAGATGATATCAATGTTATCATATGTGTTTATATAGATTATCTGGTTTAATTAGAACTGACTTTATTTCTTCTCTAATCACAGACTTGGTGGCTGTAAACTCAGAGAGGCTGAATGTGAAGTTGTGGCTTCAGCTCTGAAGTCCAACCAACATCTGACTGAACTGGAAATAAGTCAGATCTACATAGATGGAAACATTACAGACTCTGGACTGAATCATGTGTGTGAGATCCTGCAGAGTTCAGTCAGTAAAGTGAAGAGTCTGAGGTTTGTTTTCTCTATTTATCCTAAAAAATATTTCATTGATACTTTAATATTTATCTTCACATTTATTCTGTTTTCTTTAAAAACAATCTGCTCTCAAAATGTCAGAATATAATTTCTAAAATCTTTTGTTTTGTAAATGAATTATTTCCTTTTTCAGACTTTGAGAATATTGATTTTTATTATTAACGTTAAAATGTTTTGGGCTGATGAACAAAAATAAGTTAAATAAGTCAAAGGATGATAATTAATGATGGAGATGTTTCAGTTTGTTCTGAGAAAGATTCAGATGATCAGATTGATTTATTTCTCTTTTCTTCTTCACATTAATAATGAAAAGTTCCTCCAGAGTAAAACCAGAACCAGACCAGTTATGTTTTATAACCAGAAACTATAACATGAATAAAAACTGGCAGCAGCAGCCGGTTCCTCCAGCTCAGCTTTGTCCTGAAGCTGTGGTTCTGTTGGACCGGGTCAGAGAAGAACCGTCTCTTCAGTCTGTCAGTCGGTTGGAGCCTCAGAGACGCTTCATCAGGTCACTGATCAGAAACTTTAGAACTGATTCAGAGTTAATCCATAATGTTTCTGATTATCAATAATGATCAGATGTGATCAGTGGTAAAGGAGGCCTGTGTCTCACTGCAGCAAACATCTGGTCTTCGTCTCCAGCTGTCCTCTGTCTCTGCTGTCCATCCTCTGCTGGGATGTCACCAGATAGATGGACCACAACGTCTGCTTGTTGGTGATTGGCTGAGCTGTTGTCATGGCAACATGCAGGTAGCCAGAAGGCAGCATAGCAGCTTCTAGACCAGGACTCTTCAAATCCAGGCCTCCAGGTTTGGTGTCCTGCAGCCTTTAGATGTTTCTGCTTCAACACCTGAATGAAGTGATGAATTGTCCCTCAGGACGCAGTCAGGTTCTCCAGAGTCCTGCTGAACTTTGACCTCATGATGGGACTCAGGGGTTTGAAGGTTGCAGGACGCCGGCCATCGAGGCCTGGAGCTGAAGATCCCTGGTCTGGACCGAACCAGAATAAGTTCTCCAAGTATTTACTGTCCCCATAGTTCAGTAAATACTTTGACTTTAGAACAAAGAACTGAGAACCTGATCACCAGCAGAGCAGCGCCACCTGGTGGATCAACAGAGTCATAGGTTTCTATCAGATACCTGAGATAAACCAACCTTCACTTTGATTCTGATATGAAATTATGTTAATATTTAAAAGTCCATTTTAATTCCCGACCAGAACCACTGAAGGCCCGACTGAAATATTCTAACAACACGTCATAATAACATGTTCTGGTTCTGCTGGTTTGGACTCTATAAACCAGTTTTACTGGATCAGATATTAAACATCAGTTCATCATGTTTCTTTTACATTCAGTGAAATTAATTTTCTACATTTTTATCATTAATTTGTTCATATTTCAGTTTTAACCTGCATCCTGTTGCTTCAGCTCACATCTTTTATTCTTTATGCAGATTGATGTTCTGCAGGTTGTCAGAGATCAGCTGTTCTTCTCTGGCCTCAGCTCTGAAGTCCAACCAACATCTGACTGAACTGAACCTGAGCCACAACGACCTGAAAGATTCTGGAGTGAAGGAGCTCTGTGGTTTACTACAGGATCCTGAATGCAGAATACAACGATTAATGTAAGAAACCATGTTTTATTCTGGATCTGATGTTTGTGATGTGAAAGTTGTGTTGCCACTAAACTGCAGACAGATGCTGATATTCTACTGATCCACTCTGAGGATCTTCATGGTAAAGTCTGCTTTCTTCTTCTATGGTTTGGTCCAGTTAAAGTTTCTGTGTTTTATAAAAGCACCAGCAGTTCCTCCTCCCACCATCACATCCAACCAATCACAGCGTTCATTTCACAGACACCAACCACACCTGCAGAGAGAAGGTCAAAGGTCAGATTGGAGACTAAAGGCTGATAAACTCTGATATTAGGATCATTAAATGTCTTAATATCTACAAACAATCAGATATAAAATCTGATAAAATGTCTTTATGTCCAAGACAGACTGAGGCTGAATTCACTAAATAATGATGTTCATCCACATCTCTGACCTTCTGATCATAAATGATCAATAAACCATAATTGATAAAACCACAAACTTTATTAGCCTGTAAAGATGAACAGATGTAGAAACATCAGGAATCAGTTTGACATTTAAAATGAATCTGAACTGAAATATTAGAGCTCAGTCCAACAGAAACAGTTACATTTTAATACAGCAGCATCAATTTAAGTCAATTATCTGAAAATAATATGTAAATATTTTCCAAGATGTGAATAAATGTGAGGTAAACAAAGTATTCCCTCCTTTCCTTGGTTGTTTCTAATCTCCAGATTAACACATGAATAATAAACACAAACAGCTTCTCTTTAAATCAGTTCAGTGTGGAATAAAAATGGTTTCAAAATACCTGAGATTGTAAAAATATTTGCTCCTCTCTAAAACTGGAATGTAAATCCTCTAAGCATTTTGTATTCATAATTTCTGCATATTTGTGTTTGCATTTGACCAGATAGTTACAACTATCCAATGTTAGATATTTTTACACTCAGGTATTTTGATTCTATTTTCACTCCATAGTTCAGTTTCCACTCATGTGTTCATATGTTTATGAATGAGTGAAGTGTAATTATTGCAGCTGTTGATCCTCCAGATGATGAATCACTCAGTTCCTCTCAATAGCAGGTTACTGTCACTGTGGAAATGAGCTGCTTCATTAAATCACTGCAGCTTCATTAACAGCTCTAATGTCACAATTTATTTCTTAAAGTGCATTTTAATTCCCGACCAGAATCACTGAAGGCCCGACTGAAATATTCTAACAACACGTCATAATAACATGTTCTGGTTCTGCTGGTTTGGACTCTATAACCCAGTTTTACTGGATCAGATATTAAACATCAGTTCATCATGTTTCTTTTACATTCAGTCAAATTAATTTTCTACATTTTCATTATTAATTTGTTCATATTTCAGTTTTAACCTGCATCCTGTTGCTTCAGCTCACATCTTTTATTCTTTATTCAGATTGAGGAGCTGCAGGTTGTCAGAGATCAGCTGTTCTTCTCTGGCCTCAGCTCTGAAGTCCAACCAACATCTGACTGAACTGGACCTGAGCGACAACGACCTGAAAGATTCTGGAGTGAATGAGCTCTGTGGTTTTCTACAGGATCCTGAATGCAGAATACAACGATTAGAGTAAGAAACCATGTTTTATTCTGGATCTGATGTTTGTGATGTGAAAGTTGTGTTGCCACTAAACTGCAGACAGATGCTGATATTCTACTGATCCACTCTGAGGATCTTCATGGTAAAGTCTGCTTTCTTCTTCTATGGTTTGGTCCAGTTAAAGTTTCTGTGTTTTATAAAAGCACCAGCAGTTCCTCCTCCCACCATCACATCCAACCAATCACAGCGTTCATTTCACAGACACCAACCACACCTGCAGAGAGAAGGTCAAAGATCAGATTGGAGACTAAAGGCTGATAAAACTCTGATTGTCAAGTTTTTGGCCTCTTCAAACCGCCTCGGCTTCTGCCCAAACTTGAAAAAGACTTGCTCCCATCAAAGAGACGCTGGAACGACTCATCTCAGTGTAACCGGGTGGTTTTACTGGAAAACATAGTTTACTTCCATTGGTTGTAAATTCCCACCCGTTTTTGGCCCTTGAACACATCTGGGCCACGCTCCCCACCTTCACTTCCGGTTGCAGCCTTGCCGGGCTCATTAGTGTATATAGGCACCGGGTGTGCACGCCAATCTGAGTGTGTTTGTCGGGTCCGTTGTGTTGCAGTTGGCTCTCAGTCAGATGAGCGCTGGCGCCGTGCTCATCGGGTTGCTGGAGAGTGTTCGGATCGTGGACATTTGATACTGGTAGGACACATGGATTATTGATGTCACTACCCTGCCTGTCTATTATTGTCAGCAGATGCGTTATTGTTTTCTTTTGGTATTGCAGATTGCTGCTGTTGCCTATTGTGCTCCCACACCAAGTGCATGGGTTTTGTAGTTAGATGCTCTTAAAGAATAGGTCATCTTTTAGGGATGGAGTTGTAGCACGAACAGCGCAGAACCAGAATAGTTTATAGCTCCTTATTTTTATTAGATTAATGGGCACAGCCTTAGGACTGGGTTGGGGAAATGTGGGATTTGTTTTTCTTTTGTCTAACATTATTTTGTGTTTCTACTAATTTGGTTTGTATTTGTTTGTGATTCCAATTGCTTCTAATCTTGTCCTGGGGTTGAGCTTTGAGTTTTAATTAGAATAATAAATGTCTACTTTTAATATGGTAAGAGAATGTATAAATAAAAAGATATTTTGTATACTATTTCTGTTGCATCACTCTCAGCCAGACCTACCTGGGTATTATTAATAAGGAAACTCTAGGCCACTTGATATTTCAGTGGTCTACCACTTGGCTTTAGAGCCACGTCCTCAGTCACAATCCGGGTTCTTTCCCCCGTGTTACAATTTTCTGGCGTTGTCGGCAGGATCTGGCTTTTGGAACAGATAGTATACCTATTTCTACATTTCTTTCTGATATTGAATGTGTTGGTTCTGTGGTAGTGGTGCTTTAGTAGAGAGCATTATTGCTCTATTTATTCATTTTTTGGAGCGCTTGGACGGTGGGAGCATAATAGTGCAACAGTAGGCACATCGTGGGACCTGGCCGGATATTTCCGCATGTGAACAAGGATCATCGTTCCTGGTGCGATGGCTGAGGAACTTCAAGAACTCCGAGTTCGAGTCCAGCAGTTGGAGGCCGAAAGGAGCCGCCTGCAGCAGGAGAGGGATTCTGCACGAGCAAATTCAAATCAACAGGATGATGAACAAGCTGACCCGAGTACAAGTGGAGCTCCAATGAACACTGGGACAACTGATCACATAATCTACCTGCCGAGGGAGCGAAAGTGTCCAATCTTTCGAGGAACTCATGGTGTCGGGGTGGAGGAGTGGATAGAAGAGGTTCGCACCAGCATGCGAGTCCGCCATGTTGGACCCACAGATCGGGCTGCTTTTATTTTTGACCATCTTGAAGGTGAATCTCGAGATGAGATTAAATATAGATCGTCAGCTGAACGTGAGAATCCAGAAACTGTTTTCACCATTTTAAAAGAACTGTATGGTTGCCAACAGTCATATGTCTCATTACAGGAGGACTTCTTTTCACGGAGACAATTAGATGGTGAATCTTTACAGGAATTCTCTCATTCATTGTTTTGCTTGATGGACAAAGTTAAATCCAATTCTCCTCATGCTATGGCAAATGCTGACATTTTACTTCGTGATCAATTTATTCAAAATGTTAGTAATTCTGACCTGCGTAGAGAGCTAAAACGTTATGCTCGTGATAATCCAAGGTGTACATTACTGGAGGTTAGAGCTGAGGCCATTACGTGGGAGCGTGAGGGCGGGGTGGAAAATAAAAATGGTGTTGTCCCCTCTTTTTGCGCTGTACAGAGTGCCAGTGTGTCCCCTCCCCAAATTGACTCTCCTAGTTCTGTTGCCTCTCAACTTGTTACCCTTACTGCAATTGTACAAAAACAACAGGAACAGTTGGATCAGATTACTCAATCCCTAGCAGCTATGCAGCAGTCTCCTGTGGCTAGGCCTCCCAGTTCTAGTAGTGTGATCTGTCACAAATGTCAGCAACCAGGCCACATTGCCCGGTATTGTACCACTCGTGGCCGTTTTAAGTCTTCACACACAAGTGGTGCCCCTCAGGATCAATCCACCCCTAGCCATCAGCTGTCGGAAAACTAACTCCCCCTAGTGTTGGGAGCCAGACATTAGGAGGGGGTGGTTCAGGCTCAGTGGGTCCCCAAATAGAAGAGGTGAAGGAGTGTTTAATTGCATCATGCCCCCAAGTCACTGTAAAACTATCTGGAGTTCCAGTCCAGTGTATTCTTGACACTGGTTCTATGGTTTCTACCATTTCAGAACGCTTCTTTAAAAAGCATTTTCCAGACAAGTTAAAGGTATGCCATTGGTTAGAGTTGAGAGCTGCAAATGGCTTGAATATTCCTTACTTGGGTTATCTCGAGCCTGATATTGAGGTGTGTGGGGTGGTAATCCCCAGAAGAGGGATCCTTGTTGTTAGGGACCCTCCAGGACAGGCCAGTTCTCAAATACCAGGCATAATTGGGATGAATGTGATAAAGGCCTACTATCTTCAGCTATTTGACCAGTATGGCCCTGATTTGTTTAAACTCCCATCTGTTCTGGGGGCACCGTCTTCCTGGTTTTCTGCCTTTCAGCTATGTCAGCAGACTGAGGTTCAGGAAGGCCATATTCAAACCAGTGTTGCAAAGCTTCGGGGTAAAAGACCTGTTGTAGTCCCTGCAGGCACTACCAAGTTTGTGCCTGCCACATGTTCGGCTATGTTGGCGCTGGCTGGGGCAGCATTAATTGAGCCTTTGGATGCAAAGTTTAGCTTACCTGAGGGTTTGTTGGTGTCTCCTTCCCTCTTGCAAGTTTTTCGGGGAACTGTTTATGTTCCTGTGGTGAATGTTGGGGTGTGTACAGTCACACTAAGACCCCGTTGTGCTCTTGGTCTTTTGTCTCCTGTAAAAGTGGTCAGCTTACCGTCAGAGTTGCAGGAAGTTCCTTGTGCACAGGAGCAAGTCGTGGCTGCAGTCAGGTCCCATACTGCTGAGACTGGTTCGGTTGGAGAGACGATAACATCACTTAATCTCTCTATGCTGGACAGAGAAGAGCAGCATAAGGTGAGAACATTGTTGCTAAAGTATGAGTCTGTGTTCTCTGCTTTTGATGGCGACCTTGGTGTTACCAATTTAATTGAGCATAGCATTCCATTGTTAGACAATGTTCCTGTGCGGCAGAGGTATCGGCGTATCCCTCCATCTGAATATGAGGCAGTTAAGTCTCATATTAACCAGCTGCTGGCAACCCAGGTTATCAGAGAGAGCAGTAGCCCTTATGCATCGCCAATTGTCCTGGTCCGAAAGAAGGATGGCAGTCTTCGCCTATGTGTGGACTACAGACAACTTAATAAAAAGACCAGAAAAGATGCTTTTCCACTGCCCCGAATAGAGGAAACATTGGACTCTCTATCAGGCGCCCGCTGGTTCACAACCATGGACCTTGCTTGTGGCTATAACCAGGTTCCAGTTGCAGGGAATGATCGCCCAAAAACCGCCTTTTGCACGCCTTTTGGCCTGTTTGAATTCAATCGCATGCCATTCGGGTTGTGTAATGCACCAGGAACTTTTCAACGTTTAATGGAGAGGATGTTTGGGGCTCAGCATGGTCAGTCACTCTTGCTATACCTGGATGATATTGTTGTGTTCTCTTCCAGTGTGGATCAGCACCTGGCACGGCTGGAGGTGGTGTTAAGTCGCCTAAAGCAAGAGGGATTGAAGGTCAAGTTGGAAAAATGTGACTTCTTTAAAAAGCAGGTGCAGTACCTGGGCCATCTCATCTCGGAGGACGGCGTGGCCACGGACCCAGGGAAGATTGCAGCAGTGTCAAACTGGCCTCACCCTACCAACGTCTCAGAGCTGCGGTCATTCCTGGGGTTCGCAAATTACTATCGGAGGTTCGTAGAAGGTTTCTCTCAACTGGCTGGCCCGCTCCATCGTCTTGTTTCAGAATATGCTGGGTCGAAGATGTGTCGAGGACGAGGAAAGCTATTGGAAGGAGCATGGTCAGAAGACTGTGAAAGGAGCTTCCAGGAGCTCAAGGCCAAGCTTGTAAGTGCTCCCACTCTTGCTTTTGCCGATTTCTCACTGCCTTTTGTTTTAGAGGTTGACGCCAGCCACAGTGGACTAGGAGCTGTGTTGTCTCAGGAACAGAGTGGCAGAGTACGACCAGTGGCATATGCCAGCCGCAGCTTGCATGCTGCTGAGAAAAGTTATAGCTCCATGAAACTTGAGATGTTGGCCATGAAGTGGGCTATGGCTGAAAAGTTCAAGGAGTACCTGTGGGGCCACCGATGTGTCGTCTGGACTGACAACAACCCACTGAGCCACTTGGACACTGCCAAATTGGGTGCCACGGAGCATCGATGGGTTGCTGAACTTTCTGCATTTGACTATACAGTCAGATATCGTCCAGGCCGTGTGAATAAGAATGCTGACGCCCTCTCAAGGCAATTAACAAGTGAGAACGGAACACAACTACAGCACCACCTCCCAGGGACAGCCATTCCAGAACTAATCTGTGAGATGTCTGGGGGAGTGCAAGAGGATGCTGTGCAGTTGGCAATCACTGTCCTTCCATCCCGCAGCAGAGAAGATCTGTGCCTGCTTCAAGGGGCTGATCCGTCCATTTCAGCCTTCCTGGAGTTTTGGCAGCAGCAAAGAATGCCAAGCCGGGCTGAGAAGGAGCGTCTAGGGCCGGGTGCCCGTGGACTTCTGAAGCAGTGGGACCGAATTGTCCAGAAGGAAGGCATTTTGTACCGGTGCACCTGGAGACCCGATGGTGGAGAAGAAGTTCTTCAGTTTCTTCTCCCAGAGAGCCTAAAAGCAGAGGTGTTGCAGGAGCTTCATCAACATCATGGCCACCAGGGGGTCGAGAGGACGACTGACGTAGTGAAGCAGAGGTGTTTTTGGCCAGGAGTGGATAAAGATGTAAAGGATTGGTGCCAACAGTGTGAGAGGTGTACCCTTGCTAAGAACACCCAGCCAAGAGTTCGAGCTCCTATGGGTCACCTTCTTGCTTCAAGACCAAATCAACTGTTGGCCATTGATTTTACACTTTTGGAACCAGCCCGTGATGGAAGGGAGCTTGTGATGGTGATGACAGATGTATTTTCAAAGTTCACCCAAGCTGTCCCCACTCGTGATCAGAAAGCGACAACGGTGGCAAAAGTCCTGGTTCGTGAGTGGTTTTACCGGTTTGGAGTGCCGGCCCGTATCCACTCTGACCAGGGGAGGAACTTTGAAGGTGTCCTAGTACAACAGTTATGTGAGTTGTACGGAGTTCAGAAAAGTCGCACCACGCCCTACCACCCGCAGGGAAATGGACAATGTGAACGTTTTAATCGAACTATGTTCAATCTGCTTCGTTCCCTAGCTCCAGATGAAAAGCGGAATTGGCCAGAACATCTCCCACAGCTGGTCTTCCACTATAACACCACTGCCCATCAGTCAACTGGTGAATCTCCTCACTTCCTCATGTTTGGACAAGAACCTCACTTGCCAGTGGATTTTCTGCTTGGCCATCTTCCTGAGCCCACAGGAGCTAAAGTGTGTGATTGGGTGGCAGAGCACAGGAGACGCCTAAATGTGGCCATTGATGTTGTTAAAGGCAGAGTGGAGTTGGCAGCCCACAGGAGAAAAGTGAGGCATGATGAGAAAGTCCAGTGTGAGCCACTTCAAGTTGGACAAAGAGTGTATCTGCGTGATGTTGGCCCAGGGCGCAGAAAGATCCAGGATGCATGGGGGTCTACAGTGTACCAAGTACTGCGGGCGCCGAGTCCAGGTGGTGTTGTATATTCAATTGCTCCAGTTGATAAGCCTCACCTTGTTAGACAAGTGCACCGTACCTCCATAAAGCCTGCCCTGTCACCTTCAGAGATCTGCTATGATGACTGGCCACAGAGGGTACTTGAGGAGAACATTGATGAGGAGGACGTGGAGTCGGGGTCTTGGCTGGTGTGCCGAGAGGCTGTTGAAAATCCATCCAGGCCTGTGGTTCCAGAACCATCAGAAAGACCTCCAGCTCAAACACCTGTTCAGGTGCCATCAGCTTCGCAAATTCCTCAAGGCACTAGAACTGGCCCTAGGAAGTCTACTCGTAAAACCGCAGGCAAGCATTCCAATCCTCAGCATCTCCCGAGACCAGCTATGAGTGAAGACAGAAGGGCTGCTGCTGCTCTGGTTCCAGGTGTCAGCAGCGTGGCTACAGCCATTTTTCGACCTTGGTCATAGTTTTACTTAATCGGTGGGCCACCGATTCATAGAGGGGGGGTAGGATGTAACCGGGTGGTTTTACTGGAAAACATAGTTTACTTCCATTGGTTGTAAATTCCCACCCGTTTTTGGCCCTTGAACACATCTGGGCCACGCTCCCCACCTTCACTTCCGGTTGCAGCCTTGCCGGGCTCATTAGTGTATATAGGCACCGGGTGTGCACGCCAATCTGAGTGTGTTTGTCGGGTCCGTTGTGTTGCAGTTGGCTCTCAGTCAGATGAGCGCTGGCGCCGTGCTCATCGGGTTGCTGGAGAGTGTTCGGATCGTGGACATTTGATACTGGTAGGACACATGGATTATTGATGTCACTACCCTGCCTGTCTATTATTGTCAGCAGATGCGTTATTGTTTTCTTTTGGTATTGCAGATTGCTGCTGTTGCCTATTGTGCTCCCACACCAAGTGCATGGGTTTTGTAGTTAGATGCTCTTAAAGAATAGGTCATCTTTTAGGGATGGAGTTGTAGCACGAACAGTGCAGAACCAGAATAGTTTATAGCTCCTTATTTTTATTAGATTAATGGGCACAGCCTTAGGACTGGGTTGGGGAAATGTGGGATTTGTTTTTCTTTTGTCTAACATTATTTTGTGTTTCTACTAATTTGGTTTGTATTTGTTTGTGATTCCAATTGCTTCTAATCTTGTCCTGGGGTTGAGCTTTGAGTTTTAATTAGAATAATAAATGTCTACTTTTAATATGGTAAGAGAATGTATAAATAAAAAGATATTTTGTATACTATTTCTGTTTCATCATTCTCAGCCAGACCTACCTGGGTATTATTAATAAGGAAACTCTAGGCCACTTGATATTTCAGTGGTCTACCACTTGGCTTTAGAGCCACGTCCTCAGTCACAATCCGGGTTCTTTCCCCCGTGTTACATCAGTGACATCTTTTTATTTCTCTTTTCTTTTGTCTTTAAATTACATTAGTTTACAATACAAGACCACCATAATTTTATTTGAGTGGTCAGAGTAGACAGAGTGGTCACCAAGCAGGTTGAAAACCTACAAACAAATGAACCAAAATTACTTACAGATTATAGTGAACAAAATAACACATTTCCCAAACAATATTAATTTACCTTTAAGTTATCAGTGAACAAACAAACAAAACAAACTACATTCCAAACATTTCATCAACTAGGTCCTCTGAATGCAGGCTAAATGATTTAATGTTCATTTCCTACCAGTGGTGTCTCTGTAGGAGCTTGAAGCCGAGTTTTTTGTCTGAAGGGATCTTTCAGAACACAGGTGTGCCGAGTTACTTTATAGGCTCCTGAAGGCCTGAGTGAGAGAGATGGGTGGCTTGATTTCCTTGAGGCGCTGCCAGTTGGGTGGAGATGGTAATACACTCACAAATACATCATTTGCCGTTGTAACTTGACACTGATATTAGGATCATTAAATGTCTTAATATCTACAAACTATCAGATATAAAATCTGACAAAATGTCTTTATGTCCAAGACAGACTGAGGCTGAATTCACTAAATAATGATGTTCATCCACATCTCTGACCTTCTGATCATAAATGATCAATAAACCATCATTGATAAAACCACAAAATTTATTAACCTGTAAAGATGAACAGATGCAGAAACATCAGAAATCAGTTTGACATTTAAAATGAATCTAAACTGAAATATTGGAGCTTTAATTCCCGACCAGAACCACTGAAGGCCCGACTGAAATATTCTACCAACACGTCATAATAACATGTTCTGGTTCTGCTGGTTTGGACTCTATAAACCAGTTTTACTGGATCAGATATTAAACATCAGTTCATCATGTTTCCTTTACATTCAGTGAAATTAATTTTCTACATTTTTATTATGAATTTGTTCTTATTTCAGTTTTAACCTGCATCCTGTTGCTTCAGCTCACATCTTTTATTCTTTATTCAGATTGAGGTTCTGCAGGTTGTCAGAGATCAGCTGTTCTTCTCTGGCCTCAGCTCTGAAGTCCAACCAACATCTGACTGAACTGGACCTGAGCCTCAACGACCTGAAAGATTCTGGAGTGAAGGAGCTCTGTGGTTTACTACAGGATCCTGAATGCAGAATACAACGATTAGGGTAAGAAACCATTTTTTATTCTGGATCTGATGTTTGTGGTGTTAAAGTTGTGTTGCCACTAAACTGCAGACAGATTTCAGCATATCTGTGTTAACAGTATACTATATTCCTAAGTAATTGAAAATAGATTATGATCAACAAGGTCAATGGACTAGTTCTCAGAAGTAAAGATATGACTCATTAAGGAGTCGACTAACTAGACGTTTGCTGATGTGAGTGCCTTGTATTCACAGTGAATAATTATATACATATGTACATTACAATATGGGAAAAAAACATTCAAATGGCCATATTAAATGAAGGAATATACACAAAGAAAACAATTAAACTAACAAATCATAGAAACATAATCAATCAGTTCCATAACTCTAGCAACAAGCCACACCATTGAGTTTAAAACCCCCAGAACTGGGGAGGTTCAACAGGGTGAGGTGAGTTGGTTAGAGTGCTTGGTGCAGTTCCTAGGCTGACAAAAGTCAGATCAGAGTGGGAACGGTTTTCCCAGATGCAGGAAGTCTCCCACCAGCCTGGTGGGGATACCAAATCTTTTGACATCACAGGTGAAATCTTTTTATGGTTTTGGACCTGATTCTTCAGCTAGCCATCAAATCTGGCCTGTGTAATAAAGCAGGACCAGTCTCAAATATATACAATCAAAACATTCCAGTGTGCACACAAAAAACAATTGGCACTCATTGCACTATGAATATTCCCAATAATTGTTTTGGTAATCAGTATGTATTTCCAAATAAATAGAAAAATTCAAGGTAACAACACGTCATAATAACATGTTCTGGTTCTGCTGGTTTGGACTCTATAAACCAGTTTTACTGGATCAGATATTAAACATCAGTTCATCATGTTTCTTTTACATTCAGTGAAATTAATTTTCTACATTTTTATTATTAATTTGTTCATATTTCAGTTTTAACCTGCATCCTGTTGCTTCAGCTCACATCTTTTATTCTTTATTCAGATTGAAGGACTGCAGTTTGTCAGAGATCAGCTGTTCTTCTCTGGCCTCAGCTCTGAAGTCCAACCAACATCTGACTAAACTGGACCTGAGTGGAAACAACCTGAATGGTTCAGTCGTTCAGCAGCTGAAGCTTTTTGTAAAGGATGTTCTGTAAGTAAATGTTAGCAGTGAGTCCAGCTGCTGTCAGCATGTTGAACTAAACCAGTTCCCATCAAAGCTCCAGTGTTCCCAGTAAAGCTGCAGCTTCTCAGTGGGAGGAGAATGGTTCAGGCTTCCTGATTGGACACAGAGACAGCAATCAGCCAATCAGAGCAGCAGCAGCTTGCTGTGTTCATGTGTTTGTGTTGGTGTGAAGATGAGTGTTGTTGCTGTGTCCATGTCTCCAGGACGTCCAGCTGGACTCCAGCGTCCAGCCGTCCAGCATGTCTAGAGACAGTGGTCCTCATTCATCAAACTGTGGCAGCAGCAGATCTGATCTCAGATCTGCTTGTTCTCTCAGTTCAACAGGAAACAAGTGATCAGGTTGATGTTGGTCACAGCTCTGAGATCAGTCTGACTGCAGCCTGGAAACCACTGGAAACTCTGGTTTCACAAACCATCATTCATTTAGTCAGCAGCTGCTCTTCCTGCTCCAGTCCAGTCCTCACATTTGGACATGTGTCCTCCTGTCCTCAGTCTCATCCAGATGTGTTCAGGGACAGACAGCCTCCATGTTGCTCAGTCAGCTGATGTCCAGCAGCAGATGTTTGTTCATCAGCAGCAGGTTGTGTTGAAATGCAGCAGCAGCAGCAAATCCATCCCTCCAGTGTTGGAGCAGCAGTGAACCTTCAGGCTCTCAGCAGTTTGTTTCCACTGTGGACTTGAGTGGAACCTGCAGAGGAAGCAGACTGGATGCTGAAAGTGTGTGTAGGTGTGTGAGCTTGGAGCTCAGTGTGTTTTCACTGCAACACGTTAAGATGAGAGCTGAGAGGAAGCTGCTCTGAACACGACTGAAGGCCCTGCTGCTCTTTCTACTGGATGTGCTGCGTCACTGACTGCTGCTGCTGGAGAGAAGCTGGAAACTCACTGATCTGATCTCTGATTCTTTCTTCTCTCTGCAGGTTGGAGTGGTCGTGGTGATCTCTGTAAAGAAGAGAATCGTCTCTGTTTCCTGCTGATCCTCAGAAGCTGCAGCAGTTTGAGTCTAAAGAGACTCTGACTGGATCATGATGACCTTTGACCTGAATGGTTTCCATCCTGTTTATTTCCTCCTGTCTGTCATTTTGTATCTGATGTTTTTCTCTTTGGATGGATGAAGATGAAATTGTAACTCGGCTCCATTAATATTTTTGTAACATTGTGATGTTAGAATATAACATGATCAATTTTAAAAGCATCAGTGTAAATATCTTCCTGTTCTGTTGGGTTTCTCTGTTCTAAGTTTAACATAACGGCCTTTAATAGACCATTGCAGTTTTTAGGGGATCAGAGAAATGGGTCATAAAGAAACTCAGGTTTATAATCAAGTCCAGCCAAATTAGTTACAGCATACTTTACTGATGAATTTAATGTAACTTAAAATAATATGTACAATGGAAATTAACTTTAGTTTTGTTATATAATTAAAATAATGCAGAATTTACGAACAGTTAACTTCCTGTTTAAGTTGTGATGCTTTTGTTTTGAAGGGACAATTTCTAGTTTAACTGTCAGTGTATAAACATAAAATCACCTCCTGAATCTGGTTTGGTCTTTGTGCAGCTGATGGATCCTGGATGAAAACATGGAGTTTTGTCAAACCGGCTTCATCTCTGATCCTGGATTTCAGAATCCGACTTTTGTGAAACAAAATCTACACAAAAAAAGATCAAACTCTGAAACAAAAACACTTTCATCATAATTTATTTAATAACTCTGTGGCTCAGTTACACTTCTCAAAATATCATAAATAATAAAACCTTCTGTACAAGTTCAGGAAAATAAATAAATTCACAAAGATCCTCAGATAATTTAAACTATAAATTCTTACAGTTCGTCCATAAAAACTGGTTTTTCATATTTTTATAAACTGAATGCATAGAGAATGTAAAGCTTTAAATATACAGAAACACCGAGTCAGATTTTATATCCAACAGCAAAATGAAGAGAGGAAATGTCTTAAAATAACAGAAATATTCAGATTTTCATCTCATTACAGAGGAAACAGGACCAGCCATCAGGAAACACCGGAAATAGGAAAAAGAGTCAATTTCAGGGAAAAACCTCAAAATCTCAGATTAGGTTCAGAAATTGAGATAAATCTCATGAATTGTCAAGAGATGAAAAAAACTCAATTCTGAAACTAATATGAGTATGAAAAATTTAATATTTCAGAGATTAATCACAGAATTTCTGAGTTTTTCCTAGAAATGTCCTTTTTGTTGTACGATTTTTCTGATTCGCCGTCAGAAAAGTGAAAATTTGACCCTTTTTTGCAAAAAACTAGAAATAAGTTACTATTCTGTTTTTGTAGTGTTCAGCTCCTTTAACTGATTCTGCTTACTTTGACTAGACCTCGTGACTCAAGAATGACGCTGCAGATTTTCCAGCATTGCTCCTAAAATTCCTTCCAGTTTCATAACTTTTTAAAAACTCCAGCAGGATGTTGGATTCGTGTCAGAAATGAAACCTTCTGGTTGTGCGTCTGTTTGCAGGAAGGCGGGTCCAGATGAGAAGCTAATGTTTGTGTTTCTGCGCCGCTGGCAGCCTGGTCTACGGTGGCCGACGTGTGCAATTGCGCAGCAACAGAGAAAACATGCAAACAAAAAAAAATACAACCACAAATGAAATGCAGCATTTTAGTTGCTTTATTTAAAGAAAGTATTTATACAATAACAAAACATGTAAAAATCTTTCTACAGAAATGAAAATCATGGCATCAATAAAGATTCTGATAAAGTTTATCTGGTAGAATATAAATGCTATGTTAAGCTGCGCCCCCTGCTGGGCAGAAGATGAAACACGGTAAAATCTACATTTAGGAAAAAAACCTGATATACAAGTAAAATCATGAGTTTACTTCCAGTTTCCCTCCGAAAAAATAAAATAAATACATTTTTGTTTTTCCTGCCTTATTATTTTTAATTTGCCATCCATTTTTATTTTTTAGTGTTTGTTGCCTGAATGTCTTCAGATTTGAATTTTCCAGTATGGGGTTTGAACCCATGACCTCAGTGTTATTAGTACCTCACTCCAACCAGCTGTGCTAACCTGAGCTGCTCGAAGATCATGATGAGTTTCCATAGATTTAAGAACAACTTAACTGATCTTAATGAAGATTTGAGAAATTCTCGTGTTTTTCAAAATCAACATTCATAATAGTTTTCCAGCCCCGTTTTATTTTGAAGTGTTGATTGTCTTTTTGTTTTGAAATTGTTATTGGTCTGGATTATCTGCAACGTCTTTGGAAATATTTTAATTTCCGAGGCAAAAGTTTAATGTTTTCAAAGGTATGTCATGTTAGATCTGGTGCAGAGGGATCATTTAAGAAAAAGAAAACGATTCAGCCAAACATGGTGGAGGCAGAATGAGCAACTTTCCTCAAATCTTCAATCTACACAGCAAATCCAGGAGGCCCAGATTAACAGTCAGATTTGATTCCAACACTTTTAAAGTGTCTATATGGGTCCACACCAGAAAGTGTTAAACTCTTTCTGGAGAGTTAGTACCTTAACTCTTATAAAGTGTCAAATATCAAATCTGCTGGAGTTAATAATTTAACACTAACACTAATTCAGTGTTAGATCTTAATATTAACTCTCACACAGTATTTTTTTAACTTCATAAGAGTTATTTGTAATTAATATAAAATAGGTATTTTATTGTTTGAACTTTTAAAAATTCTTTGGAAAATAAACATTTAATAAAGAGGCAATGATTTTCTTAAATGCATTTATTTCAAAACGTTCATCATAGTTACAAAACATTACAACGTGGAATAATGTGCATGTTTCACATGTCACTTTCATTCACATATTGCTTCACATATTGCTTTTTAAAAGGTCTAATATATCAGCTGTGCAATACAAAATGCAATGTGCTTAATACATGTTTCTTCAATACCATATGCATGAAATTGTTCAAAGTACAAGGTGGAGAAAGTAAAGCCTGTATCAATGCATGCAGTTCATGTAATATGATAGAGTACATTTTCTTTTAACAGGTAGATTACTGGATATTACAGTACATAACAGACCAACCTGATATTCAGATCCATCATTTCTTATCCAGTTTGTTTCTGTTGATAAGAGTCAGTTCCTCTCTGACTCCACCAGAGAGATGTCCACTCACCAACAGATTGTCTTCAGGTTGTTGTTCTGTTTGTGACGTTTGGCCGGAGACACCAACATGCTCCTCTACTGCATCAGACAGTCTTCAGTCTCTGAGTAGGACAGCCAGTGTCTGTCTCTGGATCATAACAAACAAAAAACATTACAATGAGGAATGGAGCGAAGGAATACATTTTACTACAACTCTAACAACAAGCATCAATTACAGAATTACAGAAATGTAGAGTTTCAGAGATATTAACACTTAAATAATCATATTCGGAGCTTGAATCTTCCAAGAATCCATGGAGGGATCAGGAGGGGGAGGTTAGGCTGACGACTGGAGATTCATCCTCAACCAGACTGGTTATAATATACACATAAATGCAATAAAAGGATTAAAACATGCTGCAAAACATATATAAGACACAACAGCGGGATTAATGCTCTCAACGTGAAAAAGGCTTTTGCATTTTTTCAAAGGAAAAAAATTGATAGAAAGGTTGATAAATCTGACCAATATGCATGTAAACGTTCAACATCATGAAAAAACATAATCCAGATTATTACGGATCTGTTCAAGTTAGCCAATAATTTGATTAAATGTTCACCGGCTCGATATTTTTCCAATGCTTATACTCCGCTAACATTCGGCATGCTAAGCTAAATATGCTAACATTCGGCATGCTAAGCTAAATATGCTAACATTCGGCATGCTAAGCTAAATATGCTAACATTCGGCATGCTAAACTAAATATGCTAACACCGTGTCATGTGGCGAAC